>NC_079440.1:1110118-1175118 GCF_903798145.1 Danio aesculapii
TATATGTCAGCGCACTTAACCACTAGGCTATTGGCGCTGACCATAATATACATTTACCTGAATAATAAATTGTTCTGTTTTGAATTATTCAAACAGAGTTCATGTTATTATCTCTAGTAGATTACGTTAAGTCCATAACACCACGAGCCCCTGTACAGGTTAGTAGCGGACTAAAACACTAGACGGAGCAGCGTGACATGCTATACGATGTTCTTAGAGCTCCGACTAACACATTGGCATTACTTCAAGCATATTTAGACTGTGAAAGGCTATCTAAGGGGATAGACCTTCATCTCTATACTTATAATACTATTTAAATCGTACAGTGATTACTCAAAGTTACTAATAGTTTAAGCAGATTGGCCTGCTTTATTCTATAGTAATGATCATGGTGTGGTTAAATAGCTTTGTTTAGATTTAGCAGATCTATGAGGACCACACAACAGATATCCTAATCTGAGTAAGTAGAGTTCTGCCTTTAGGATAGCGGTCAATCGCCTCTGTTTAGTGACCAAGACTGACATGCTTGTGCTTAAGAGACTGTATACTCGGCCTGTATAGACTCAGGAAGGTATAGGAATCCGAATGAACGAGAATAATATACTACAATGACTCGAAGAGAATAAGAGAAGTAAAATAAACGTATCAATGTTTTGTAATAGGAGTCAGATAAAACGAGGATAAGTATATTAATATTCTAAACCACCTCATATTCAGATTGGAGTCAGATTTAAAGTAAAGCAACAATGTGCACTGAAAAGACCGAACATGCAGTGAACCTTCGTCCACCAGTAGACACTGTCATTGGACTAACTGGCTGACCTTACAGGGACTAAGCCGAAAAGAGAATGAATGAATGAATGATTGAATGAATGAATGAATGAATGAATGAATAGCTCTGCTGCTCTGAGGTGTGATGCTGAAGTGATCATACTGAACTCACCGCCGTCCTTTACCATCTCTTCTACTTTCACCATAGGGTTTGTGTAGCCGTCACACCACACCTCCTGTTGCAGGATGGCCACTGATATCAGATGTTTCTACAGGACAAGAGAAAGAGGTGAGCCTGTTGATCATGTGAGCTTTGAAGAAGACCTATTTGACCATTTATACAGAATGTATAATCCATCTCGAGTGTGTGTGTGTGTTTGAGTTTGAGCTGAGAATAACACACAGCTACTGTTCTCCAACTCTCTGAAACTGACCCCTTCAGACTTTGATCCTAGTCGAGGTGTTTTGGTGTCTGTCGCTTTAAATGCAGATGAGATTGTGCTCTTTTCAGAAGAGGGCGGAGCTATTAGCTGTGTTGTGAGTGCTGGTCAGGGCTCTGTTCTTCGTACCTCGCTCAAATGATCTAAGATGATTTGGCAGATCCTGGATCTGTTCATCTTGATAACTGATCTCTGAATAATTTGGTTTTTCAAACAAGTTGGTGAATCAGATTAAAATGTCTGGATGAACTGATCTGAGATCTGTGTGTGTTGTGAAGGACAGATCTATCGATTCTCGAAATCATGATCAGCAATGCAGTGATTGGCTGACGGCACACCAGCGTAATGACATCATCTGATTAATATTCAATTATCCATGTGAGCTTAATTACATGGAATTCCTTGTAAACGGTTTATTAAATATAACTCTCCACATTTGTTGTGAGCTGCAGGCTTTACGTCAAGAGTATTCATCATGTATTCCAATGCAGATCAATGTGCATTTAGAGAAGATTTTCTTTATTATAGTAGCCCAGGCCTACTCAAGGTTTTTAATCAGCGTAAGGAATAACTGTATACATTAATTTTGCATCAAAAAAGCATTTTGATATCGGTAAAGGTGTCAATCGCCAGCATATTAGCGGTCTAAACACATGCATGACTGCATAAATTATTAGGCCTATCCTTTGTTTTTGTTTTTTAAAAAGTCAAATATTGTGCATGTACCTGTTTGTATCTAAAGTTCATATCAATACATTTTCTCTTTGATCCACCAGGTGGCAGTCTTTGTACTTTTATTGTGCAGATTGCATAATTTTATTCAAATATATTTTTTAACCTGATATATATATTACGGTGGTCGAGAAATGCAAAACAACATTACAAAGTGCGAAACACTTTAATAAAGCTCGAGACAAATTTACATTTTAAAAACATTTGTACTTTATTATAAGACACAATTACAAAGGAAAAACTATTTCACCAAGGACGAAACACATTTACATTTTAGACAAAAATAAACAAGACACAGTTATACATATAACAAGACTTGCGTTTACATGTTTCTACATACTCTCACGCTGATATGTTCTCAGAATAGCTCTAATATGTTTATCACAGTTGGTCAAACATGATTTTTACAGTTGTAGAGCAGGGATGGGCAAACTGGATCCTGGAGGGCCGGTGTCCTGCATAGTTTTGCTCCAACCCTAATCAAACACACCTGCTTGTAGCTTTCTAGTGATCTTGAAGACACTAATTAGGGTGTTCAGGTGTGTTTGATTAGTGTTGGAGCAAAACTCTGCAGGGGCACCGGCCCTCCAGGATCAAGTTTGCCCATGCCTGTTGTAGACTCATGGTAACCTGTGTCTACAAAGTCACACAACAGCTGATATTTCCCAGTGTGTGGGACATTCCCTTTCCGTAAGGAGTCTGTCATTGTACATTAGTTTTGGGACTTGTAAAAGTGTTTTGCGTTTTGTTCATTTTTGTCTGAAATGTAAATGTGTTTCGTCCTTGGTGAAATCGTTTCTCCTGTGTAATTGTGTCTTATAATAAGGTAAAAATGTTTTTCTAAATGTAAATTTGTCTCGAGCTCTGTTAAAGTGTTTCACACTTTGTAATGTTTTGCACTTCCCTGGTCACTGTAACATATATAAAGTTAAAAATATATATTTACTATTTTCCCAAGTGTGTTTAACTACTGTAAGAAACATACTTTCAGCATTATCTTAGCTTGAACTGACCCAAACTAATCCTGTTTATATGAAATGAGCCTGCTCCCGAGCAGGTTTGAGCTACCAGAACTGCTGCTATGACAACAACTCTCAGATGAGTTTTGAAGAACGAAACGATCCTGGATCGTGTCAAATCGTCAATAACCAAATCCAGCTAATTGAGTAATCCACGTACGAAGAACAGACCCCAGGTGTGCATGTGTGATTCAGTGTGAGTGTGAGCTTCATGCTTCTGTCAGTCTATGTCGCTCCTGTCGCTGCTTCATCTAAAACTCCACATCTATAATCCTCTTAGTCTATGCTGACATTATCTTCAGCAGCTCAAACACTCTAATGGCTAATGGACAGACGGCTGCTTCTCACTCAGGGCTGCTGTTTATGCTAATGAGATGGAGAGATGTGCACTAGTGGGCGGGGCTTTCCCCCTCTGATGACACGTACAAAGGGAGAATGTCAATCAAAGTGTTTCATTCATCAGGTCTGATTATAAAAGGGACTCACCCGGAAAACCACACCGGCCCTGCGGATGTGCGGTTGTTCTGGGTCTGCAAGCATCTGCGTTTTCATCCTGCAATCAAAATGAATCAAATTACATCCCATTTAGATCCAACAACCAAAAACACAACCGTATGATTTTAGATTTCAGCTTATTCATCAGCGGTCACCACAGCAGAATGAACCGACAACTGTTCCAGCATGTATTTTACACAGCGGATGCCCTTCCGGCCGCAACCCATCACTGGGAAACACCCATACACATTCATTCACACACACACTCATACACTACGGCCAGTTTAGTTGATCAATTCCCCTATAGCGCATGTGTTTGCACTGTGGGGGAAACCGGAGAAACCCACACCAACACGGGGAGAACATGCAAACTCCACTCAGAAACAACACGTACTTGGTTTTACTTGAGCTCTTCTTTACGGTGATTTTCAGAAAGCAGCGGGTCTCAGGCTGCACAGCATCCCTGATGATCAACGCTGACGTGTTCCACACACACATGACACTGTGTGTGAAATTATTCTGACACACCAGACCTGCAGAAACACACACACACACACACACACCTAAGAAATGCACGCTTATATGTAAAGCCCTTCTAAAGTCTTTTCTGCACAGATTAAGGTCTTATTTGCACAAAAATTGAATAACACATCCATATTTGACTTATATTTCTGGCAAACCAGCGTGTGTTGGAGTGTATGCTCAACACAAACACTCAAGTGTGTGTGATCTTACTTTGATCTGCCTGAGCTGATGATAAGAAGCACATCAAAGCCACCATTATCATCATCATCCTCATCATCGTCATCATCAGACTCTGCATGACGGTGTTTTCCTCATAGCAACATAAGGAGATCTGAGAGAGAGAGAGACACACAGATAATGTCAGTGCTATGAATGTTCACACACGTTCTTTTTTAATCACACTACTTTTTTTTAAGTTGGCGGTTCATTCCGCTGTGGTGACCCCTGATAAATAAGGGACTAAGCCGAAGTCCCTAATTTATTTATTTAAGTCTAAATTTTTATGTTGTTTTGTTTCTATTATGATGTTATGCTATCTATTATTTTGATATTTCAAGCTTTGGCAACACCAATAACGCAATTCTCAATTAGAAAATTTGGGTTTCCTCCAGGTGCTCCAGTTTCCCCCACAGTCCAAACACATGCGCTATAGGGGAACTGATCAACTAAACTGGCCGTAGTGTATGAGTGTGTGTGTATGTGTGTGTGTGTGTGAATGAGTGTGTATGGGTGTTTCCCAGTGCTGGGTTGCAGCTGGAAGGGCATCCGCTGTGTAAAACACATGCTGGAATAGTTGGCGGTTCATTCCGCTGTGGCGACCCCTGATATATAAAGGGAGTAAGCTGAAGGAAAAGGAATGATGATGAACTGTGTGTGTGTGTGTATGTGAGTGTAGCGCAGTGCAGACGGTGACAAATAAAGCATCTGTGCTGATCTCTCTTCCCCAAAGCTTCAGACAGTGTGAGCAACAGGTGGAAAAACCCAGATCGAGAACACACACACATCATCATCATCATCATCATCATCATCCCCCACAGACATGACGAGAAACGCCTGAACTCTCCACCATGGAGACCGACAGCACATTCAGCTCAGTTTCAGCTCAAAGCTGCTGTATATTGAGCTGACAGTGATTCCAGCGCATCATCAACACATTTCTGCTGCCAGTGTTCAACAGAGAGGAACACACTGAAGTAAAGAGCATGTGAAATAATCCTCAACACAGTGTATTTAAGAGCCAACAGTTCATGATCCAATAATCAAAAACAGGAATGAAACGCACATCAGCTCATTTTCTGAAATAACCATCAATAAAATAAAACTTCAGTGAATAATTAGATTTATTATATGATTTATTATCAGTAAAATGAAGAAATGAATCAGCGTCTGACATCTACATGTGACTGAACAAACTCACACTGATATATCAGAAGACTACAGGATGATGAAGGTCAGGATTCTGTCTGTTCTTCACCTCATTTCTCTCCATTTATTATATTATTATTAACTGAGCAAGTGTAAGTGTGTGTGAGACACGTGTGTGTGTGTAGATGCAGAATGAATGAATAATGAAAGCGTGTTACATACGTGTGTGTAGAGCCGCCGCTCCAGCGCTGAGACTGTCACACTGCTGAACTCCTGTTCCTGTGTGAGAGCCACAACACACGCATAGGGTTAAACACACACACACACACACACACACACACACATAAAGAGGTCAGGGATATAACCTGAGCTGCGCTGTTTTGGTGACATTTACGCTGACAGGAAGTGAGAAGCATGTAGGAGGAAAAGCAGACACACACACACACACACACACAGCCCTGTCCAGCATTCACATAAGATGATACATTTGTGTGTGTGTGTGCGTGTGTGTGTGTGTGTGTGTGTGTGTGTGTGTGTGTGTGTGCGTGTGTGTGTGTGTGTGTGTGTGTGTGTGTGTGTGTGTGTGTGTGTGTGTGTGTGTTTGGGTTTCACATTTCTGAGAAGCTTCACAGAAAACCACAGTTGTGGTTATGAACCTCTTTACTGCTCTATCTATCTATCTATCCATCTATCCATCTATCCATCTATCTATTTATCTATCTATCTATCTATCTATCTATCTATCTATCTATCTATCTATCTATCTATCTATCTATCTATCTATCTATCTATCTATCTATCTATCTGTCCATCCATCCATCTATCTATTCAACATCCATCCAGCTAATTCTGTTGGTGTTGTTCATGAGCTGGTGTGTTTGAGTGTGTGTGTGTGTGTGTGTGTGCGCACGCTGATAAAGACTATGGATAAACACACACACACACATACACAGGGGCTGCACCTGCTGCTGACCTCAGATCAGTGTGAAAAACAGCGCGGTTTCAGGTGTGTGTTGCTCTCATTTCACTCTTTCAGAAAAACAAAACTCCATTAGCCGTAATTCTGTCTCGTATCAGCGGATCAGCGCTTTTATTTCTGTGTGTTATTATCACTACTGGGGGACTAAAGACACACATCGCTCTTCTCATATCCTGATGACAACCATCCACTGTTGAAGACGATCATTCACCCTCCTGCAAATGATTAACTATTAGAGTGAACTAGATTTAATTAGACCTAAAAGTATAGATTTTATTTTAGTGTCATTAAATAAACGATTTAAAAAGGTCTCAGTGATGTCACACTGTCGCCTCACAGCAAGAAGGTCGCTGGTTCGAGTCGTAGCTGCGTCAAGTTGGCATTTCTATGTGGAGTTTGCATGTTCTCCCCGTGTTGGTGTGGGTTTCCTCCGGGTGCTCCGGTTTCCCCCACAGTCCAAACACATGCGCTATAGGGGAATTGATCAACTAAACTAGCTGTAGTGTATGGGTGTTTCCCAGTACTGGGTTGGGGCTGGAACTGCATAAAACATATGCTGGATAAGTTGGCGGTTCATTCTGCTGTGGTAACCTCTGATAAATAAGGGAAGCTGAAGGAAGATGTATCGTTATATCTTAAGAATTATCATTATAACAATACTCATCAGTAATGGTGCATATTTTTCCAGAGTCGTGCTGCCCTATGATATATACAGCTGAAGTCAGAATTATTAGCCTCCTGTTTATTTTTCCCCCAATTTCTGTTTAACAGAGAGCAGATTTCTCCAACACATTACTAATAATAATAGTGTTAATAACTCATCTCTAATAACTGATTTCTTTTCTCTTTGTCATGATGACAGTAAATAATATTAGACTAGATATTCTTCAAGACACTTCTATTCAGCTTAAAGTGACATTTAAAGGCTTCACTAGGTTAATTAGGGTAACTAGGCAGGTTAGGGGAATTAGGCAAGTTACTGTATAATGATGGTTTGTTCTGGAGACTATCAGAAACAAAATATAGCTTAAAGGGGCTAATAATATTGAGCTTAAAATGGTGTTTAAACAATTAAAAACTGCTTTTATTCTGGCCGAAATAAAACAAATAAAACTTTCTCCAGAAGAACAAATATTATCAGACATACTGTGAACATTTCCTCAATCTGTTCAACATCATTTGGGAAATATTTATAAAAGAATTAAAGGGGGGCTAATAATTCTGCCTTCAGCTGTATATGCATGCAGAATGAGTCTTAATATTCATTCATAAGAACTGTCATGCAGGTGTCGACACGCTCGAGCTCATCTTCCACCAGTTTCCTCTTCAGAGCATCCATATTCTCAGAAAAACAGACATGATTCATCATCACACACATTATTAGCAGAGAGCGGATGGCATCATGTAGTTTGCTGAAGTGTGTGTGATACTATAACTCTTCAACAGCGCATTCAACATCTATATCTGATATCTTTATCTTTAACCTTGATTAGGTTCAGTGTTTAGGGAAAAAATAACAACACAAGTGACATCTGTTACTTTATTAAGCAAGAACTTTAATCCACAGCAAAAGTAAAGGGATAATTATTATATTTAAGAGTGCTGTGAAGTTAAGTGAAGTATTTTAGATTATTACAGTCTTAAAGATACATCTCATCTGGTTTATTCCGCTGTTGGGAGCTCTAATAAATAAGGGACTAAGACGAAGGAAAATGAATGACTGAAATAGGGATCTAGTGTCATTCAGAGTGAGTATGAACTGTCCATCTTTAAAACAGAAGCTCTCGAGGCTCTTGTTGATCATAATCAATAAAGATATTTTATTCCTGTCAGGATTATCCTGCTTCAATATATCTGAAGTCAGCATGAAAATCATATTAAAATAGTCTGATTACAGCACCATAATTGTGTAATCTCATAGTTGATATTTTTATGTCCATCATCAGCATCTGAGTCACTAACATGAGGAATAATGCAGATCTCTGAATATTAAATAAAGAGCCAAAGCTCTGACACATTTCCTCTTCCACCGCTTTAATATTCTCAGAAAAACCAGAGCTTTCATCAGTTTAGACAGTTTATTTATTCATCAGGGGTCACCACAGCAGAATGAACCGCCAACATTTCCTCCTCCACCGCTTTAATATTCTCAGAAAAACCAGACGTTTCATCAGTTTTGACATCATTATTAGCTGGGTCTGAATGACATCATTAATTATTAAAAGATGACAGATTATTATAACTCTAGTTTTTATATATTCATATGTTCACTTCAGCTCAACTCAGCTTTGCTTGTGTTGCTCTCTTCACAATAATTATTCTTACAAAGCAGCTTTGTGAAATGTGTTATTATATTACATTCATCCATTCATTTTCTTTCAGCTCAGTCCCTTATTCATCAGGGGTCACCACAGCGGAATGAACCACCAACTATTCCAGCATGTTTTACACAGCGGATGCCCTTCCAGCTACAACCCAGTACTGGGAAACACCCATACACACTCACACACACACACACACACTCATACACTACAGCCAGTTTAGTTGATCAGTTCCCCTATAGTGCATGTGTTTGGACTGTGGGGGAAACCGGAGCACCCGGAGGAAACCCACACCAACACGGGGAGAACATGCAAACTATAAACATAAATATATATATATATATTTTAAGTTACATAATGAAAAATACTTTTGGTTACTCATAAACTGATTACACTGTAAAAAAATAAAAAAATATTTATATTTATTATTTTCCAGTGTATTTCCGGTGGTGAACTGCTCTGTTCAGTGATTTTTGCTAAAGTTTTAGAGGATTGAAACAATATAATAAATAATCTAAAGAGAATTAAGTCTGTATTATAAGAGGAAAGATGTACTGGCAGTTTATTACTTGGTTTTTGTATGGTAATTTACACCACCCCAGACAATATAGCACTGCAAACTATTATAAATAAAATAAGAACGATAGAAAAGATCAAGATCCCAATGCAATTAAAAAACATGAATAAATAATAATAATAATAAAACATTAATTACAAAATATGAACAATTGTTAATGAACAGATGTTTTTAACAGTGTATATTAAGCAGAACTCAATCCGAATGAGTTCTGAATGAGTTAACTCTATTTTTGTGTTAACTGTAATGCTTTAATTAAATTGATTATATTTAACTCTTTTTGTATTTAACAGACAAGAGAATGTAAAGATTTTAAAGAGATTATACAAACCAGTGCACAATTATTTATAACAGTAGCTAAAAACTATTCATTCCATTGAAAGATTTCATGTGTAAAGTTTGATTCAACATCATCCAGCACTTCCAACACACACTAAATAATGTGATACTCTGTCAAATGATGGAAAAATGACCTCCAAACTGGTTATTCTGAGGATTGTGGTGAAATATAAAGCTTTAAGTGTTACGAAACACATTTAAGAGAGGCTTTTCAAGAGAGTTTCTAATTGCTAACACACACATATTATATTATTGTGCATATTGGAGATGCTCTCGAACTCGATTATCAGCTTATGAAAGTATGCGATGTGTGAAGTTAGACACTTGCTGCTCTGAGGGCTATCACCATTCACTTTCAGAGCGTCGTCTCAACTAATATCAGCCTTTCAGTTCTGATCCAAACCAACAGATTCAAGCGAAACTGAAACACAGAGACACTTTCACAGCTTCACTCTTGTATTTATATATTGAAGAAACGTCACCTTCATAAACTGCACTGTGATCATCATACACACACGTTAAAAGGACAGCCCCCCCCCACCCCAAATATATTATTTACTCTTCAAACCTTCATGAGTTTCTTCACACTATTGAAGTCAATGGTTACTGATTTCCAACATTCTTCAAAATATCTTCTTTTGTGTTGAAAACTCATGAAGGTTTATAACCATTGAGGGAGAGTAAATAGGGAGTAAATGTTCATTTGTGGGTGATCTGTGTCTTTAAATGCTGCAGGTCCAGCAGATGATCAATAACGCTCCATCAGTGCTGCTCTATTGTGATTTACTGATCAGATCCAATCACAGCAACCCTGCTGAACCCAGAGTAACCTCTGTACAGATCGAGCTTAAGAGCGGTCTGAGACGGCCAGGAGAGATACAGGAGATCTGCAGATTAAGGGCGGAAAAAACATGTGGCTTTACCACACACACACACACACACATATACACACACTGAACACAAACACACACTAAACACACATGCATATAGTTCACTCACACACACACACTGAACACACACACACAGACGCACATATACACACACTGAACACATACACACACTAAACACACACGCATATAGTTCACACACACACACACTGAACACACACATGCAAATGCTGAACACACAAACAGTGCACAAACACACACAAATGTTGGTAAAGCGATCATTCCAGAGACACACTTCATCATACTTTAATAATTCTATCTAAAAACACTGTGAGCTTTTAATATCAGGGTCATCTGAAGGGCCTCAGAACAGAGATGGAAACACAGCAAAATATGACAACTGTGGGTGTAAATAATGAAGGTCAAACCACACACACACACACAAATATACACATGCAAACGCACACACACACACACTTAAACACACACAAAAATAAACATGTACACATAATTATAAATATGCACAAACATGCGCACACAGATTGGACATATACACTCATGCAAATGCGCGCACACATGTATAAACGCACAAATTTTTATATGCACACACATAAACGCACAATATAACCATGCTCACACACGCACACACATAAACACAAATATAAACACGCACACACATAAACACATAAATATAAACATGCTCAGGCACGCACACACATAAACACAAATATAAACACGCACACATATAAACACAAATATAAACACGCACACACATTAACACAAATATAAACACGCACACACATAAGCACAAATATAAACACGCACACACATAAGCACAAACATAACAATGCACACACATAAACACAAATATAAACACGCACACACATAAGCACAAATATAAACACGCACACACATAAGCACAAACATATAAACATGCACATACACATGCACACACAGGCATAAACACACACACAAATAAACATGCAAATGCACTCATAAACACACAAATATAAAAATGCACACACAGACATAAACACACACATATAAAATGCAAATGCACACATAAACACACACAATATAAACATGCACACACAGACATAAACACACATAAATACAAACTTGCACACACACATAAACACACAATTATTAACCAGCACATACACACACACACACTCACACACACATAAACATTCAAATGCACATATAAACACGCACAAATATAAAAATGCGCACACACACACACACACACACACACATAAACACACATTTATTAACCTGCACGCACACATAATCAGACAGACACATAAAGACGGCACACTCTCACACACACACAACACATTTTCATGAGCTCTGGTTAAAATAAAGGATGTTTCTTCAGTTTAATCAGTCTAATGCAGTTCTACTGTAAATATATTGATCCTTCACGTTACGGTGGCCCTTATTTAGGTGTATTTACTTCTCAGAAAATAATCCCAATCAGATTTCCCCCCTGATTTCAGACAATGTCATCCAGCGTAACGATAATTTCCAAAAACTCCTGACAGCCATATTTACAACACAAATCATTTGCTGACAGATGAAGAGACTCAGATTTTGCTCATATTTTGAGCAAGTCATTCAAAACATTAAGAAAACACTTTATTTTCCTTCACTCTAATATGGCTGCTGAGTTTAGGAAATCATTATTGTAGAATTCAATGCAGATATAAACATGACATGATTTGGCTTTTACCTGTATGCGTGTATATATATATATATATATATATATATATATATATATATATATATATATATATATATATATATATATATATATATATATATATATATATGTGTGTGTGTGTGTGTGATATGTATATATATATATATATATATATATATATATATGTATATATATATATATATATATATATATATATATATATATATATATATATATATATATAGTGAGAGCCTCTTATTTAAATATTTTTAAGTGATGTTTAACAAAGTGGGGAACTTTTCACAGTATTTTCTATCATATTTTTCTGTTTTTCTTTGTTTTTCTGAGGTTGGAATAATAGCATTAAAAAAAACATTATTAAGGTCCACTTTATCAGCCCCCTTAAGAATTATTATTTCAATTTTCAACCACAGTCCAATAACTTAACATAACTTGCCCAATTAAACTTTAAAATTGAACTTGAAGCTGAATATATCTTACAAAATAATAAAATATTATGTAGTCATCATGGCAAACACTAAAGTATTTAGTTATTCGTAAGTCAACTCATTAAACTATCTTTACAAATATGTTAAACAACTCTTGGGACATTTTTTAATGGTGCGGCCAATCATTTTGACTAGATATATATATATATATATATATATGTAGTCCATTTTAATGAAGCTGCTGATAAGAGCGACTATCTTGTTTCTTCCTGGAATCACACAAATATCTAAGCCACACAAACACACTTAAACACACACACACACACACACACACACACACATTACGAGAAAAGAGCCGCTACATCCTCCTTCACCCACACCTCTTCTGTCACATCCTTCTGCTCTTTTTCCATCACCTAATCAAACACCATCACCATCATTATCCTCTATCTTCATCTTCATCAGCTCTACACCACCCAATCACCCACATGATCGCTTATCGATTAATAACCCCCCACCCCCCACCCCCCTATCAGCAGCAGTGGATGATTGACTGACCTTCGTGGCTCTTCTTCATCTCCTGATCACTGATTCTCTGATCACTGGATCCTCACACTGGGGAAAAGACTGAAGCTGATACACTCTTTCCTTTTTCATTCTGCCTGTTTCTGAGTTCTGGTTTGAGAGAATGGAGTGTAAAACCCTCTGCGGTTTCTCTCTCGCTTCTGTCGAAACCACAGACTAAAAATCCCCTGGTTTTCTTTCCTTAAACTTCCATCTCTCTTCTTCTTCTTCTTCTTCTTCGGTGATGTCACAAATAATAAACACTATATTTAAAGTAATAGGGGTTTTGAAACGTACTATAGTAAAGTAGCTACTGGAAATAATCTGTAGTGGTAAATGTATTGTATAGGCCTAGAAACACACCGACTGTAATAATCAAATAACCCAATATCTGTATGTATTTTACTTCTATATTTGGACAGATCTTGCACACTCCAAGAACATCTCCTCCTACTTTAGAGACATTTCAGACGTCATTGAAACCCACTTATTTTTCTTTAGCTTTTAATTAATCATGTGTTTGGACATGTGTTGTAGATTGTAGGCGTTTAGGCTGTTTGCATGTGTTTGTAGGCTACAGCACTTTAAAAGTGCTTTAGAAATGAAGTTAAGTTGAGTTATATGCCTATTTAATGCATTACACGTTACTAAAGTAAACAAAGTGTATTTATAACAGTTTTCAGTTTACCACAGTTAATAGCATTCATTAAGAATGTGTTTAAAATAGGCTGTTACGAGTTAAAACACTAGTATTTATTAAGTTACTACAGTATTTTTTCATATGGGAACCTTCGTTAGCATTTTATAATAACTTTCAGCACTTTAAAACATGGAAAAACATGTCAAACGTTGATTAGAAAAGCTCTCTTCACATATTTAAATCCCTAATTTTTTATTAATATCATTGTTATTATCTTTAGATGCTACATATATTAGTATTTTAAGCACACAGAACGGAGCGCGCGCTCGGTGGTTTATCTTCTGTGGATCTGAATCTCACTGCGCGCTCTGGTGGCGACGCGAGAAAACACGCGCATGCGCTGTGTAGTTTTAATCATTCGCCTCTTGATGACCTTCCAAACTCAAATGTTTATTATCAGTTTCTTAATGAATATTATACAACAGCATACACATCTAAAATTAGGTATTGCCTTGTCAGACAACAGACAAAATCATTCAATGTTTATTTAAATTTATATGTGCTAGATTTTCATTTTATGAAATATAAGAGCTAAAGATATAGCTAACGACAACTGAAAAACAACAAACAGACATAAAAAAAAAACAATTTAAAAGTTGCATTTAAGCTTTGTGTAGTTTAGTTTAAATTAAATGTATTAATCTTCACAAACTGTAATCTTTAAAGTCTGAAATTAAACGTTGATGCATACATGTAGCATGAAAATAAATAACCTATGTACCACACTATTTGTTAATATATTAACATATATTATTAAAGAAGACTAGGCGACGCAGTGGCGCAGTAGGTAGTGCTGTCGCCTCACAGCACAGGTCGCTGGTTCGAGCCTGGGTCAGTGTGTGTTTCTGTGTGGAGTTTGCATGTTCTCCCCGTGTTGGTGTGGGTTTCCTCCGGGTGCTCCGGTTTCCCCCACAGTCCAAACACATGCGGTACAGGTGAATTGGGAAGGCTAAATTGTCCGTAGTGTATGTGTGTGTGAATAAGAGTGCATGTGTTTCCCAGTGATGGGTTGCGGCTGGAAAGTCATCCGCTGCATAAAACAAATGCTGCATAAGTTGGTGGTTCATTTCGCTGTGGCGACCCCAGATTAATAAAGAGACTAAGCTGAAAAGAAACTGAATGAATGAATTAAAGAAGACTTTAGGTCATATCTTTAGTCAGTTTGCTTCCTATATATTGACTTATGAACCTTTAGACTTGAAAACAAATTACTGAGAAATTCACTATTATCAAAAAAAATTTAGTGTTGTTGTTGTTGTGATTATTATTATTATTATTATTATTCATTAACTGGTATTATTAGTCTTATTATTATTTTGTAAAAATGAATTAAAAAGTATTTGAGATCCATGGAAGTTGCATTCTTAAGTATTGCTAAACCAGTTTTTGCTCCTCAAATTCACATTTAGACTGTTCTCTTCAACTTGTTCCTTACATTTTCTTTACTTTGTCCTAATAAATCCTCAAATTTACCCTAGTTAAAGCTGCACAAATGTTTAAGCTATACATCTGCAAACAACCAGTTAGAATATCAGAATACATACATTTGCTGTATTTGTCAAGCGGACAGACTCCAGCTGTGTGTCCTGGTCATTTAGTTTTGAACTATATTGAGAAATGTAATGTTTCCTCTGTTTGGACATTTGTGTGTCAAAGGTTCCGACTGATGGTCAGGGGATTGAGGCGTTGCAACACAGTCAAAAACCCTGAATATCATGAATAAAAATCACAAGATGTTTATAATCACGAGTCTCGAGTCATGTTGAGCGTTTGAGTTTAGTCTGAATGTTCTAATGAGTCGAAAAGCTTTGCTAACAACGCCAAAGGAACAGCAGTGTGAATAAAATGGTCAAACTTCTGTGTTTGCTTGAGTAGAAACTCTGAAGATGTTTGAAATAATTTAAGGACGTGAAACCTACACATAGAAGTAGTTTAAATTGTTATTTAACTTTAATTATACGCCGTTTTAACTTCAGAAGTGTTTAAGATATGGCTATGCAGCCTGATTGGTTTTCTGTGTGGCTGACTGTCAAAGTTAGAAACTCATTGCTAGCTGCTAGCATGTTATAACACATTACTAGCAGTTTTTGCCATGTTGCCAGCATGTTTAGCTCAGATGTGTCTAATTTGGTGGTTATATCTGAAATCTCATGTAGTAATACATCTTAAATTCCTGTATTAGTAGTTTAAAGTTGTTATCTTTGTATATAAACCAATGAAGCCTAAGCTAAATCTGAATTTGAGGATTGTTGTGTCACGTGACTGGGTTGGCTCGGGTGGAAGCGGAACTGTGTGGCTGCAGCTCGTGTTTCCTGGTCGGGTGTTTGTTGTGACGCACACGTGGAACTCTCGCACATGCCGTGAAAACACTGAACGCCTCACTTTAATAAACATTTATACATTTAATTTAATACTGCGCATTAGATTGATAATGTCAGCATCTGTGATTCGAAGAGGACTTGAGCTATTCAGCGAGAAAGGTAACTATCCGGTCGCTAAATCTATTTTCGTCTGTAGCTTCACAGTTATAAACAAAACATAATGAGGAATAATTCAGACTTCGCCAATTATGAGATAGGTTCATCTGTGAAGCTTCTCTAAGAGTACAGTCATTATTCTGTTATCTGTGTTTTATTAAAATAGTTTACATACAGGGTTGCAGTGTTGTCTCAATTGTTTAAGAAAAGTAACATGTTTTATGTGTGCTGAGGTAATTTATAATAATATAACACACAATAGTTTAAAAAATGCAATTCACTTCTACACCAAAGAGAAATGTGTAGTGAAAAACGGCTGAAGGTAATGTAGATTCACATCTGGCAATAAAAAATGAGGTATTACTTCCCTAGTTACTGGAGTAATTTAGTAATCAGATTATGTAACTCATGTTGCGATGCTAACTCGTATTACAATGCATTAATGCAACAATGGATAGAATAAAGTATCTCATTGTGAGTGTGTAGATGGAGCGAAGCATAAGCAAAAGAGGAACCGCTCTAGTAAGGGTGCACTGATGGAGCAGAAAAGCACACAGAAGCAACGCATCCAGAAACGGATCAGACAGCTACAGAGAGCCGGACAATCATCGCTGAACAACAACACCGTCAAAGACAAGCGTGTTCGATCAGCCGTGGGTCAGTCTGACAAAAAAAACACTTCAGACCAGCTCAAAATCATATTAGACCAGCTCAAAATCACTTTAGACCATCTCAAAACCACCTGAGACTAGCTCAAAATCACCCCAAATCAGCTCAAAACCACTTCAGACCAGCTAAAACCACTTCAGACTAAACTGAGGACCAGTTTAAATCCACTCTAGATCAGCTCAAAACCACATCAGACCAGTGCAAAATCATTTCAGATTGGCTTAAAATCACCCCAGACCAGCTCAATGCCACATATGACCAGCTCAGAATCACCCTAGACAGCTCAAAATTACCCTAGACCAGCTAAAAACCAGCCAAGATCAGCTTAAAATCACTTTAGACCATCTCAAAATCACCCTAGACCAGCTCAAAACCATCCAAGATCAGCTCAAAATCACTTTAGACCAGCTCAAAATCACTTTAGACCACCTAAGACCAGCTCAAAACCACCCCAAATCAGCTCTAAACCACTTCAGACTTACTGAGAACCAGCTTAAATCCACTCTAGATCAGCTCAAAACCACATCAGACCAGCTCAATATCATTTCAGACTAGCTTAAAAGCACCCCTGACCAGCTCAATGCTACATGAGACCGGCTCAAAATCACCCCAGACCAGCTCAAAACCAGCCAAGATTAGCTTAAAATTACTTTAGACCAGCTCAAAATCACTTCAGACCATCTTAAAATAACTTTAGACAATCTCAAAACCACCTGAGACCAGCTCAAAATCACCCCAAATCAGCTCAAAACCACTTCAGACTTACTGAGGACCAGCTTAAATCCACTCAGCTCAAAACCACATCAGACCAGCTCAATATCATTTCAGACTAGCTTAAAATCACCCTGGACCAGCTCAAAACCAGCCAAGATCAGCTTAAAATTACTTCAGACCCGCTCAATACCATCTCAGACCAGCTCAAAAGCCTTTCAGACTTAAGACCCTCTAAAAACCACTCTAGATCAGCTCAAAACCACTTCAGACGAATATAAAATCAGCTCAAAACCAAGTAAAAAACCTTACCACTAGTAATTTACATTTCTGTAGTTTATTTATGTATTATTATTGTTGTATTTTTATATTATTGTGAGTTACTGTATTTTTATTTAGTTATAAAATGTAAAACTGTCTGTAAACCTGTTAGATGTTCAGTGAAAACCTGAATATATTATCTATATTCACTGAGAAATGGATAAAGATATTAGTTTTCAAATAAAAGTGTATGCTGAGCAGTGTGTATCGTAGTGAAGTATTGTAGAAATTGTAGAAACGGCTGTGAATTTTTGTCGCATCTTCTTACTTTGGCTTTTAACTCGTTATAAATACTTCTCTCTATTATTTTTATTGTAGTGTTTTGTATTTATTATGTTTATTTGATCTATTATCTCATTATACAGCACAGTGGTCCGCTATTGCTGTGTTTATTTGTGCTTTATAAGTAAATAAATGAAATAAACCAATTAAAAGTGCAGCTGATGAATGGTTCTGCTCATCACAGATGAATACAGGAAGAAGCAGAAGAAGAGTCAGCTGAGCTCAAACCTGAAGTATTTCCTGAGGACCAGCTCCACAACACAGAAACACCACACAGCAAAGGTCTGAACCCGAATCCTGAAGCAGCCCACAGCACATCCAAGGGGAAATCTTTGATTTAGTTTGTATAAAGATAGTTTCCTTAATCTGAGCAGTTCAAGACTAGTTTTGTTAGTTTAGCATCTGAAAAATGAGGGCTCAATTCAACATAGTTTAAGGGTCAGTTCACCCAAAATTGAACATTTGCTCACTATTTGCTCTCCCTCGAGTGGTTATAAACCTTTATGAGTTTCTTTCATCTGTTGGAACACAAAATAAGTTATTTTGAAGAATGTTGGAAACTGGTTGACTTCCATAGTAGGAAAAACTAATGGAAGTCAATGGTTACAGGTTTCCAACATTTTAGGAAATATCTTCTTTTGTGTTCGACTGAAGAAAGAAACTTGCGTTCCTCGTGCTGAATAGATTTGAGGATTGAAATTAAATTGAGCTGCTTTATTTTAGAGGTTTAGTGTGGGCGGGTCAATTTGACCCAAAGGACATAATGGTGTATACAGGATTCTACAGGAGAATGAATTAATGGATTTTAAATGATGTGTTGTGTTTGTTTAGGAGGTCCAGCAGAGCTCCAGCCGGCGCTCCTGTGATCAGCCGGATCTGCCCGAACCCAAACCCAAAGAAACATCCGTCTTCACCGAGCAGGAGTTCCAGACCTTCCAGAAGGAGTATTTCTCCCGTCTCTGATCAACATTGATCAGTACTGAAGACGTCTGAGATTATAATCAATAACAGCAGCTTTCCTTTAAAACTGTTATTATTGATTATTTTCACCTGTACACTGCCAACAATGCTGTTCTTACTTAGAGATTCTGTCTTGTTTATGTACAAATATTTAAAAACTCTTAAATCACGAAGCGTTTTCTAGACAAGCTAAAGATATTGTGTTGTTTACAGAGATAATGAAGAGTTTATCATTAAAACAAGCTAAATAATCCTGTCAAAAGCAAAATGAATTCTCTTCCCCCATTGTCAGATTATTTAGCTTGTTTTAATGAAAAACTCTCTTCATTTTGACTCATTATTACTGAAAGCAAGACTATATGTTGTGCTGGTTTAGTAAACGCTTCTTGATTTAAGAGTTCTTATATATTTGGACTAGAAACAAGACACACATTTGAATAAGATAAAAACAGAGCAGTGTAAATGAATCTGAGGACTCTTATAGTGTTGTATTAATGAAAGTTAATGTACATAATATTTTCTCTGCATCGTCAAACACAAGATGATGCACTTTCTCTCAGTTAAAGGCATACACATTCTATCGAGTGCTATAATAAATTTAAATATTGCTTATGATTTCTTTCCTGCAATTCTGCCGTGCATTGGTGCATTTATTTTATAATAATTCAGCAGTCTGGAGTCTTTTAATCCACTTATAATACGGCTACCAGATGTTGTACACTGAAGAGTGTTTTAGTCAGGTGTGTGTCCTCCTCAAGTGTCTTCTGTGTGTAGCACTAGTGTCCTCCACATCTCCTCCTCCTGTCGTGTTCTGATGTGATTTCTGACTGTTGTAGCTGAAATAACTCTAATCATTCAGCGGAGTGATATGAAGCTGTAATGTGCTCTAAACCTGCCGGTACTACTTTAGCTGTGCTGTGTTTGTCTGACTATAACCAAACACCTTAGAGCATGGGTCTCAAACTCAATTCCTGGAGGGTTGCAGCTCTATCAACACACCTGATTCAACTAATCAAGGTGGTCAGGGCTACTCATGAACACCTTGATTAGTTGGATCAGGTGTATTAGAATAGGGTTGGAGCAAAACTGCAGAGCTGCGGCTCTCCTCGAATTGAGTTTGAGACTCATTCCTTAGAGTGACCATCAGCCAGGGGTGCAGCTTCTATCGCAAACGAAAGTGAAGGAGGGGTTGGGAGGCTTACCTGTCATGGCGTGGGCCTCTAGAAGTGTCATAGCTTTCCCCCTTAGCTGCGCCCATGACATCAGCCAATCAGAATCAAGCATTCAACAGACTTGCACTATAAGATTCAACCATTAAAAGTTATCAAATGTTCCTCCAAACAAGATAATGTCATTAAAAACTGGCCTATAGGTAATATATTTTCCCCATTTGACGGTTCACTTATTCTAATAATACACTGTATAGATGAGCCTTTAAGTTGAATGCCATACATGTATTCATTACGTTAAAGTGAATATGTTATAGTCCAGGGGTCACCAATCTCAGGCCTGCAGGGCCGGTGTCCCTCCAGGGTTTAGCTCCAACTTGCCTCAAAACACCTGCCTGGGTGTTTCAAATATACCTAGTAATTTGATTAGGGTTGGAGCTAAAATCTGCAGGACATCGGCCCTCCAGGAACAAGTTTGGTGACCCCTGTTATAGTCAGTTCTTCTTTAGTCATAACAAATTTAATATGGGTCATTTTTTACCAAAGAACTAAACAGAACAAACTTTTCCTGTGATTAAAGTTCTTTTTTTCTAGAATTAGTAGAATATTTTAAGCATTTCATGTCTAATTTAACAGTATTCCTGTTCCATTCAATATCTAATAATTCAGTGATCAAAGCTTTTACATGTATTGCCTGTTTTGTCATTTTGTTTATTAATAATTATGTTTTGTTTGTTTTTTTGCAGAGGTTATCGACTCTGAAATAAATTAAAACCGAAAACTATTATTTATTTTAAAATAGGATCAAATTTTTGAAAATGCAATATAACCCATCCCTGTCTTTCTAAATTATCTATTTATTTATAATATATTTTGTTTAATATCTATGTTTTTTCCTGCTTGAGCTCTGCAATGTTGACCCACATTCTGTGAGAACGTAATATTTGGGTACTATTTGTTTGTCATATATTGACATACTCAACAGCCTATCAGCACGCAGAGAACTAAGCGGAGGGATACAAGCGTGTGGGCTGTGATGTGAGATTATATAAGCAGAGGCGCGGCCGGCTCTATGTTTTCTCTCTCATACTCCGGTTAGATCTGCACGTGGCTCTCAATCTCCCGCGGGAATCATGGCAGTGTAGCGGCGCGCAGCGGCAAACATCGCAACGGCAAATCCGGCAGTGCAGCGGGCAAGTGCACTGGCTCAGTTTGGCAAAATGGCGTAAGTATTTTTCACTTTCTCTTCCCTCATATTTGTGTCATAAACTTCTCAAGCTGTTAGCTTTAGCAATAATGACGCTCAGCATTGGTGCTGTCTAATGTGTATGCGCGATCTCCGTTTGTTTTGATTATGTTGTCGTGATTTGACAATGACACGGAAAAAAAATACACATTAAGACTTTGTTTATTTTCTGTCGAGAAGCTACAACGTGGCACCTCAAAATGGCGCGCGCGATTCTTCCGCGTGACCGCTGGAAATGGCGCGAGGGCTCAGGAGGTTGTTGCTAGAAGGGGATACAGCTGAGGCCAGAAGTTAACGAGAATTATTTATTTATCCTTTAATCGCATTTTATTAACTACTACCATTAACACAGCCCTTGCACTGATGTCAAACCGTAAATACACAGAGTATTATTTATTAAATTACCGATGAAATTGTATTTTTAACATCCCTAGACCCAGCTCTCACAGTAGTGTGAAACAGTAATTATACTTAGTATTATTCGTATTATTTATTAAATGACCCAATTAAATTATTTACGTATAGCCTAAACCCAACCCTCTCAAGAATGTAAAAATATTTGTTGTAGTATCACAATTTTTTTATTTTGACGTTATTATCCGCAGCTGTATCCCTTTTAGACTTTACCGCTCAGGGACACCTTCATCTCGCACAGGAACCGGGGGGTGGGGCGTCCTTCACTGTTGACCATATTAGGACATGTATTCTGTGAGGGCGGGGAAACTCCAGCCTAGAGGGAGCTAATTATAGCAGCTAGCAGCAGGAGGAGGAGGTTTAGCGTTAGTAAATAGCACTGATGGGAAAGTAAATGAGTGTTCGCAGCTTGAGTTCCTCCTGGATGACACCTGTTTTAACTGGTCTGATCCAGAGTGCCTGGAGGTGCTCTAGAAACTGGTTAAACTGGTTTAGAATGTTAGTAATCACAACTGGTTCTTCATTATGGGCTCATTTTGTTTCCTTGTCGAGTAATTGTGTGTTTTGTTCTGTTAAACCTTTTCTCTGGCCAGGGTTGGGGATCGAGAACTAGTTCCTCTTTTAAAATGTTGAAATGTTTTCATAACGCATGCATGAAATAGGTGATTTGCATTATTGTATATGCATGTTCAGAGTAAATGCTTTAAACAAATGAATAGTTAACACTAAAGTCATTAATACATTAAAATAAACAGTGACAAATGTCTTTTAGTTGAAATTAAAGCTGAAATTTAGTGAATAACTCCGTTTAATAGAATAGTTGAATTGATTTTACTGTGTTTTTAGGCATTAACAATAAAATATGAGCTAAGAGTGATAAATGCTTTTGTTTTTGTCATTATATTGACTATTTAAAATAACTGAGGGATCTTTTAATGTACAGATTTAACAAACAAAAGGCCTGAAGTGGTTTAAATGTGACTTTGTAGGCCAGATTAAAGCCAAAATGTTAATTTCTAAAAATAAATCACCTGATAAGTCAAGCAACCGCCAATACAACAATCAGAATATCCTTAAAGCACTCTTGGTTTACGTAATAAATTATTATTCTCTGTGTTTTGAAGTAGCAGTGATATTGTGCATGTTCATTATGATGTGTTGAATTTTTAATATCAGCATGTCTAATAATGCACACACACGACTCTGTCATCAGTCAGGTTTGTTTTGAAGAATTTAATATAGATTTATAACACTTTCTGATGGAACTCCTTTACTAAATGACCAGATCTCACAGTGATTAAACCTAATTAATACTGCTCGTGTTGTCCCGCAGGTCTCTCCTAGCAAACCCCCAGCGCTCTGCTGCCATCGACAGCATCTCCATCTCTCCGCGAATACATCAGCTCCTCCTCCGCCATGTCTCTGTGTGTTGGGGACGCTGGAGCCCTGCTGCTGGGGCCCTGGCCTCTGACGGCTGACCCCCGAGGGCCCCTGCTGGACCAGGATGAGGAGAGCTCCGTGTTGGAGGGCTCGTGGTCTTCCTCTTCCTCTTCTTCTTTATCCTCTTTCTCTCCTCCTGCTTCTGGAGATGCTCCGTCTGAGCTGCTGTCGCTCTCCTGGCCGTCGTCGGACGTCCTGCTGACAGAGCAGAGCACAGGTGACCGATGCGCACACACAGATTTCACTGTACACACTCACTCTGAAAGATTACTCTGCGCGCACACACACACACACACACTAGTACACTGGCAAAAGTCGGCTTCGAATGTCGAATGAACTCCTCCTCTCTCTCTCTGTGTGTGTGTGTGTGTGTGTCCTCTAGCAGGCGATGTGTTTCCTGGTATGGATTGGATGACAGAGAAATTAGACCTGAATGACTTGGACCTGGACTCTCTGATTGGGTCATGCGACTCTGAGGATCCGCCCGGTTCCCCAGAGGATCTGCTGGCCTGTCTGGACTCCAGCATGGATCTGGATCTGGACTCTCTCCCGTTTGGCTCCGCAGACCTGGATCTCCCTCTGGGCTTGGACCTTCCGCTTCCTGAAGAGATCAAATCGGAGCCTCTCTCTCCAGCACAGAGCGTCCCGTCTCCTCCTGAAGAAGCTCCTCAAGATGAGAACACTGAGGTTTCAGTTCTCCATCCTGCAGGAATCATGCTGAGCCTCTCTCCGTCTCACATTGTGGTTCTGCTGACTCCAAAAGAAGAGCAGAACATCAGCGATTCCTCTGATAGCGATAGCGGGATCTCAGTCTCAGGATCTCCAGCTCATCAATCAGATCTAGAACCCTCATCCAGAGCTAAACCATACTCCAGACCCGATCCTGAAGCATCTCCAGCGCTCAAAGGCCGAGTGAAGACCAGCTCCGGAGCTCCGAAAGTGGAGAAGAAACTGAAGAAGATGGAGCAGAATAAAACCGCAGCAACACGCTACCGGCAGAAGAAGCGTGTGGAGCAGGAGTCGCTGAACGGCGAGTGCTCTGAGCTGGAGAAGAAGAACCGTGAGCTCTCGGAGAAAGCAGATTCCCTGAGCCGGGAGATCCAGTACCTGCGGGACCTTCTGGAGGAGATGCGGACCGCCAAACACCGCAGGAGCAAACGCTAGATCCAGATCCATCCTTCACATCGCTGTCGGTCCAGATCCATCCTTCACATCCAGACTGATCTGTTATTCTCTGATCATTATAACTCCTCATCCTGCATCTCTCGTCTCGTCTGGTCCAGCGAGGGCCCTCAACACCTCCAGTTCTTACACTGAATCTGATGCTGTAGTGCTTTGTAAATAAGCTTCACGTGTGCTATTTAAACATGCTCAATCTGTCATGGTGTGTGTGTGTGTGTGAGGGGCTTTATTTTCTAATAAAGATGTCATCAAACTCTGCTCATGTGTTCAGTTTGTGTTGTCTTCTAAAGTGCTTAGAAAGGCACTGATTGAAGGGGGCAGTTCACCAAACAATTGAAGTAAAATCCCCCTCATGTGTTTCTGGTTAATATGCTTACCGGTTCACTTCAACTGTATTTGTGCAGCGCTTCTCACATTTACTGCTTTAAAGCAGCTTTACAAAAGAGCACGTTATTAAACCACAATCAGAAAAGTGAAGGCTATGAGTGGGCCCACATGAGTCTGTGCACAGAGTTTTAGCCCACCATTGAGTCCCTTTACTTGTGTAAAGTAGTATTTATTCTGTATTTAAATCACAGTAGTAATATTGATTAATATGAAAGTGTTCATCTGATTTATTACAGTTTGTAAAGTCCTATTTTCTGTCTTAATAGAGATATTAAATGAGACCTTTCAGTAGATATGAGACTTGCTTTGTTTACCAAATAAGTGGATCTAATTGGATTTGCATTGTAAACATTAAAAGTACTTTTCATTTATTAGGATTCTTCTAAAATAATTCTACTTGAATCCGCAGATTTTTATTTATTTTTTTTTAATAAAATTCCTCCACAGATTCTGTCTGGCCCTAGATATAAAGCTGCGGTCACACTGCACTTTTCTCCCCATAGACTTCCATTCATACACACACGAATGTGTCAGACTGGAAACGCAAGCTCGTTCGTTAAGTTTTGCAGTTCGCTGCATTGGAAAGCTCAAGCTTGGTGAACTCTGACCTGTGAAATCGCATCACATGACTGCGTGAGACCAATCGATCGAAACACGACCTCTGGACAGAAATTTAAAGCATGGAACAATCGCTGGCTTTATTAATGTCTAATCTTGTTTAATCCCGCCCCTTTTCACAGTGCTGCACAACAGAATATCGCAAGCTCAAACTCTAGTGTGACCGCAGCTTAAGTTAATTAGTTAAGGTAATTAATAACTAATAAAGTGATGGGGACTTAAGCTGCAGTCAAGTGATGCGATTTCACAGGTCAGAGTTCATCAAGCTCCAGCTTTCCAACAGCGAACGGTAAAGTCTAGATCAGATACGCAGCCAGAAGTGCGAAATGTACATCAATTATAGCAGAATTTATACTTTTTCAGTACTGTGATGGTTGGGTTTAGGGCTGGGGTGGGGGGTAGACGTCAATAAAATACAACACTTGGGAAATTTCATAAATCTCGTTCACTTCCAGCCGCAACCATATCCGATCTAGCAACAACCACAGCGAACTGCGAAACTTGCTGCTCGACCTTGCGTTCCCGGTCTGACGCATTCGTGTGTGTACGGATGGACGTCTATGAGGAGAAAAGTCCAGTGTGAGCGCAGCTTTATTCAGGTTTTAACAGTTATTATATATGAACATAGTTAACCTGCAGTTGTATAGTGTACACAACTGTGTGTGTATGTGTATATATATATTTATATATATATACACACACACACACACACACTTCGATACACTGTATAGGGCCGGTGCCCTGCAGAGTTTAGTTAGTCAATCAGACACACCTGGGCCAGCTAATCAAGCTCTGACTGGGTTTTCTAGAAACATCTGTGCAGGTGTGTTGAGGTAAGCTGGAGCTGGACTCTGCAGGACACCGGCCCTCCAGGACTGAGTCTGGACACCCCTAGTATTGGGTGTCTGGTGGGAAACCGGTTCTGCTCCACTCCTGCTGTCTTCAGTGGGTTAATGCTTCATTAAGAGATTAACAGAGATCATCTGTGTGTCAGAGAGTCGGTGTGTGTGTGTGCGTTAACTGGTTTAGCTGTACTTGTGACACTTAAATTTCTGCACTTGTGGTAAAATATCAGGAAGACTGAGTTGTGAGGATGCTCAATTGGTGTATTAAACTTTAATGTGTGTGTGTGTGTGTGAAAGGAAGAGCGAGAAAGACTGTGTGTGTGTTTCTCTGATCTGGTTATCTCACTGATCCTCTAAATCTGCTTGTGTCTGAGAGAAAGAGATGTGCTAAAGCTAAAGTGTGTGTTTACTCATGAAGGAGCGACAGAAATCTGTGAATCAACTTCTACCACGTTTAATTTTCCTGATAAATACAGATTTTGCTCAAGTTTGTGTGTGTTTTTTGTGATTTGCAACTCACGCAAATACAACGATGTAAATGTGAGAATAGACATCTGACAGCAGATGTATTCATTGCATTCGTTCACACTCCTGTAAATCTCCAGCGTCTGCTGAATGGATATTAAACTACGGCGCAGTTCCGCTTCCCTCCGGCAGACGGCGGAGAGCTCACGTTAATGAGCTCTATGCTCATGTGATGCAGGAAAAGGAAGTGCTGAAGCAGGAAATGCGGCGCTGGGCTCTGAGTGGATCTGCAGTTTCTCTGATCCTGAACGCTTTAATAGGAAGGTACAGAAACACTGAGAAACATCTTCATCTAAATATGTGTTTGTTTTTAAAGCTTCTGTCAAACACTTTTCCTTTTCTCCTTCTAAACTTTCTTCACTCCCGCCTTGTTTTGCCTCTCACTTTCAGTTTATGATTACAGAATTATTAAATATTAACAGTAATATTAATGTAAGGTACTTTATAGAATGCAAAAGTTTATAAAAATGATTTTTTAAACATGAAAACGATTAAATAATATTTTAAATATTTTCCACACAGAGTTTCCCCTGTTAACATTAGTATCATTACTATTCTCCTGCCGTTTTTACAGTCTGTAATTCTGTTTACAGACAATAAACTTTAGGAACAGTATCTACATCCCTCAGCTCAGTCATATTTACAGCTAATATAAAAGACAATTTAAGAATCAAAGTTTGGCCCAAAATACTTATTAATTGTCATCTAAAATGTATAATAAATCAATTTATTGTTTATATAACTCTTTATATGTATAGACAGACAGTGTTTTATGATTCTCTAATCTCTTTCTGATTCCTTTGTTGTGTTTTTCCTGCCCTGAACTCATCAATACCGGCATTAGAATCCTCAAAGCGTTTCCTTCACTGATTCTCCTTCACTGATTCTCCTTCACTGATTCTCCTTCACTGATTCTCCTTCACTGATTCTCCCTCACCGATTCTCCTTCACTGATTCTCCCTCACTGATTCTCCCTCACCGATTCTCCCTCACCGATTCTCCTTCACCGATTCTCCTTCACTGATTCTCCCTCACTGATTCTCCCTCACTGATTCTCCCTCACTGATTCTCCTTCACTGATTCTCCCTCACTGATTCTCCTTCACTGATTCTCCTTCACTGATTCTCCTTCACTGATTCTCCCTCACTGATTCTCCCTCACTGATTCTCCTTCACTGATTCTCCTTCACTGATTCTCCCTCACTGATTCTCCTTCACTGATTCTCCTTCACTGATTCTCCCTCACTGATTCTCCCTCACTGATTCTCCTTCACTGATTCTCCTTCACTGATTCTCCCTCACTGATTCTCCCTCACTGATTCTGCTTCACTGATTCTCCTTCACTGATTCTCCCTCACTGATTCTCCCTCACTGATTCTCCTTCACTGATTCTCCTTCACTGATTCTCCCTCACTGATTCTCCCTCACTGATTCTGCTTCACTGATTCTCCCTCACTGAGTCTCCCTCACTGATTCTCCCTCACTGATTCTCTCTCACTGATTCTCCCTCACTGATTCTGCCTCACTGATTCTCCCTCGGATTCTCCCTCACTGATTCTGCCTCACTGATTCTCCTTCACTGATTCTCCCTCAGATTCTTCCTCACTGATTCTCCCTCACTGATTCTCCCTCACTGATTCTCCCTCACTGATTCTCCCTCACTGATTCTCCCTCACTGATTCTGCCTCACTGATTCTCCTTCACTGATTCTCCCTCGGATTCTTCCTCACTGATTCTCCCTCACTGATTCTCCCTCACTGATTCTCCCTCACTGATTCTCCCTCACTGATTCTCCCTCACTGATTCTGCCTCACTGATTCTCCCTCGGATTCTCCCTCACTGATTCTGCCTCACTGATTCTCCTTCACTGATTCTCCCTCAGATTCTCCCTCACTGATTCTCCCTCACTGATTCTCCTTCACTGATTCTCCTTCACTGATTCTCCCTCACTGATTCTCCCTCACTGATTCTCCCTCACTGATTCTGCCTCACTGATTCTCCTTCACTGATTCTGCTTCACTGATTCTCCTTCACTGATTCTCCCTCACTGATTCTCCTTCACTGATTCTCCTTCACTGATTCTCCCTCACTGATTCTCCCTCACTGATTCTCCCTCACTGATTCTCCTTCACTGATTCTCCTTCACTGATTCTCCTTCACTGATTCTCCTTCACTGATTCTCCTTCACTGATTCTCCCTCACTGATTCTCCCTCACTGATTCTCCTTCACTGATTCTCCTTCACTGATTCTCCTTCACTGATTATTTCAGAAAACAAGACAATATGTTTGCTCTATTAACTGTTTCCTGATTTAAGTATTATGAAATATTTAGACTAGAAACAGGATAAAAGCCCTTGAGAATCATCAGTATGATCAGAATCCTCAGTAAAGCGTTTCCTTCAGCGATTCTCCTTCAGATTTCTCCACTCTTTCCTCCTCTGGCAGAATGTCGTGGGCTCTCCAGGAGCAGCTGGTGATCTGGGAGTCTGCAGATCTGCTGGCGTACCTGCACCCCTCTCCATGGACGCCAGGGGTCGCTGTGCTCACCTGTAAGAGCTCCTGTGCTGGCAGCCTCTTCCACCTGCCTGAGGACACGTTTCTGCGTCTGCTGCTGGGCGCCAGATCAGTGTCCCTCCGGCTGCGTGCGGGTCTGTCAGTGCAGCGCTGCGCTCTGGTGCACACACCACAGAAACATGGCACCACACAGCTGCTGATCGTCCCTCTGCACGGCCTGAGCGCAGACTGGAGACCTCACCTGGCTGCAGATGAAGAGTTTAATGAGTTTGACCCTGGGTACATCAGCTCTAAGAGCGGCCCGCGCTGGACTGATGATCATTTAGAGGCGGTGAAAAACCGTATTTGTAAACCAAACGCCCAGCAGAACTACACCTTCCTAGGCGATCCGTCTGACGATGGGCTGTTCCCGCGTATAATCCGCGGAGAAGCGCAGCAGTGGAGAGTGTGGGAAGACGATGAGCACATAGCGTTCCTCACGCCGTTTCCCAACTCTCCAGGCTTCACCGTTTTAGTTCCCCGTCGTCCGCTCAGCAGCGACGTGCTCAGCCTGCAGGAGGAGGATTACAAGCAGATGGTGCTGGCAACCAGAGAGGTGTCCCGGCTGCTGGAGGCGGGGCTTGGAGCATGGGGGGTGGGGCTTATCTTTGAGGGCTTTGAAATCGATTACGCTCACGCTAAGCTGATTCCGCTGCTGTGTGCGGATGAAGGAGCGCAGGTGAGCTTCTGCTCTTCAGCTCCAGAATTTTTCCAGAAATATCCGGGTTTCGTGACGTCGAGCAGTGGACCAGCAGCCAGCAGGGGGAGCCTGAAGGAGATCCATGACCGAATCACACACACAGCATCTGTCGACTGCAATGACTAGGGTTACGATGGTGTCTGATGTTGTTGCTGCAATACGGTATATGTTATTGACAGGTCTCGAAGGTTACTTTAACAGGGATCGTAACAAAAAATACCATCAAAGCATTTAACACGAGCACTGCTTTAAAAGACGCTCAGCTGGCAGCGTTTCTCTGTGTCAAAGCATTTAACAAACGGCGAGCGCTCATTAGTGGGGTTGGTTAATTATATTTTGATTACAATATAAAATAAACCCTACTAAAATAACCAGCTTAAACCAGCCTAGGCTGGTTGGCTGGTTTTAGCTGGTCGACCAGCCTGGTTTTAGAGGGGTTTTGGCCATTTCCAGCCTGGTTTTAGCTGGTCAGGCTGCAAAATGACCAGCTAAAACCACCTTGACCAGCCTAGCCAGGCTGGGAACCCAGCCAAAACCAGCTATGTCCAGCTTAAACCAGGCTGGTCAAGCTAATTTTAGCTGGATTTAGCTGGTCATTTTCCAGCCTGACCAGCTAAAACCAGGCTGGAAATGGCCAAAACCCCTCTAAAACCAGGCTGGTCAACCAGCTAACCAGCCTAGGGTGGTTTAAGCTGGATTTTTCAGCAGGGAAAATCAAATAAAAGATTGTTCTAGATCAGTGGTTCCCAACCTTTTTTTTTGCCTGAGACCCCCTTTTCCCTGTAAAATATTGTAAGACCCCCTCCACATTTAATGATATAATCGCTCATATAAGTTTGCAGTAATGATGACAAAAAATGTTGTTTTCAAACTAACGGTATGTTTATTACTATATCTAGATATCTTTATGCACAAATAATAAGCTAATGTAAAATATATAAGCAAAACATCAGTCAGCCATGTGTAACTAATAAACGTAAGCCTTTAATCTTTAAATTGGCCCGATTTGACATTCAATAACAAAAATATCACTATTTACACTGGTGTATGAGGGGAAAAATGAACAGAGGGAATTACAATTTAATACTTGTTATTTGTTATGCTACACCAATTAGTGTAAGGATTGCTGCGAGGTGAATCAGTGCAACTCTTTGTGGAGAACGAATTGCAAAATTGTCAATTTTTGGTGGGGGGGTGGTGTTTCCTAGGTTGTAGGTTGCTAGGCAAACATCAGCCATTTTCCCAGAGGAATGAGGATGACAAGCTGACAAAACATTGCTGTCACTCTGATACAAGTTTTATCTGTGGGAAAAATGACAAGCACTGCAGTGTTTGGGTGTTAGTCTGAAAAAACGAATCTTACCGAAATATTAATATTCCATACAAGCTGAAGCTGATCGGTCAATTCTTGTCACGTGACTTGTGTTGCGCTTGCGGCCCGGTGTTCACTGGTGCAAGTGCGTCACGCTGCTCCATTGGAAACAACAAACTTGTGCAAACTCTAGAAATACGCGATGTGCGAACGGCCCCATATGCGATCTCCATCAGTTGATCTTCTTGCAGAGCCATGCTGGATTCACCTGGTTTGTTGACAAATCAGGGTTGGGAATCCATACGTTGGCAGTTCGTGGGTTATTCACTGGGTCTTTTTCCCTTAGCAAAGACACTTTCCAAAGACGTCTGTTTTTTACTCGTTTTGTTACTCGTGGGTTAAATCTGGGCGCTTGAGTGACCGAGATGTAAGCGAGAGTATGGTTATTATTCAACATGAAAGATCATTCAGACTCAAATAATTCAAATTATTAATGATTTCTTGTGTGGCCCGGTACCAATTGATCCATGGACCGGTGGTTGAGGACCACTGAGCTAGGGGATAAAATAAACTAAGGCAACATAATCATTCTGCTAATTGTCCACTGCTAAGAACTGTTTAAAATATGACGCGGCCCACAAGGGCCCCTGTTGGGAACCACTGTTCTAGAGTCAGGTTCAGGCACTGTTTTGGCACCAAAACCAATGTAAAAGTGTTGATTTAGCACTGGTATCACAATAACCCCCCCCACCCGAAAAAACGCCAGTGGTTTGTCAGCATGCGTAGTGTATTTTTAATATATCCATGTAATAATACTAATCCAACACATGTACCTTCTTGATGTCCTTATTTTGCATTTATGAGGAAAAAGCTTCGTTATGGATGTGACCAATGAGAAATTTACACTTCTGTGTCTTTGATAAATGAAATAAAATAGTTTGCAGTCGTTGACGGGGATATTTGGAGTGTTTTAGAGTACTGTGAAATACAAAACTACACAGACTCAAAGAAAGAGTTTCACTATTTTGGTGAAAACTTTATTATTTTGATGACAGGATTGACATTTGCATAGAGCTGCTCAGATGCCTGACACTATACACAGCTTTAAATGGAACTAATTTACATATTTAAATTCATTAACATTTATTTTGAGTGTTGTGAATATTTCAGATGTGTGTGTGTGTGTGTTGTGCAGGACAGAAGCGTAAGTGAACACACACACGCATGTATATCATTAATAGAGATCCTGTATGCGTCACACTTCAGCTGGAATGACAGAAACATCTCACAGGTGAGCATCTACTGTAAATGTTTTTAACGTTAATTAATCTCGGAGCATCGTCTACTTACACAATTATAAACTCGCAGCATCTGTGTCACCCCGGGCTGTTCTTAATTAATCCCCAGCCATTTTAATTAACACCTTCATTAGTGATTCCGCATCTTCTTAATTATGCATCTGGAAATTTAAGTTTGTGTGACATAATAAAATCTATTTTTATTATTTGGTGAACTGCCCCTTATACTCAATATCAGATGGATTAGATTTTCTTTCTTAATATAACAATTAATTTATTGATCACAATAGTTTTGATGTATTTACTATCATCACATCAAATATAAAAGTTCATATATCCAAAATATATTTGTACATACAGTGTGTATTTTTATGTTTATAAACATGCATCAAATATTTGTGTATTTATAAAAAAATCTACCTGTAAAACCTTTATTAACGTAATTAATGTCATTAATCATTTGACTGCACGAGTATTTACCTATTCTAATGATTATATATGGTTTGTTTTATTTGTGCGTGTGCGTGTGCGTGCGTGCGTGCGTGCGTGTGTGCGTGTGTGTGTGTGTTCTCTCAGTACCACATCTTGTCACACATGTTTTAAAACATATTTTTCTCTTTGTTTTGTCCATTTTTAGGAATCTTTTCGAGAATGCTGTGGATGAATGCAGCTGTATTAAAGATGAATGTGAGTGTGTAGATCTCCGTATCTCTTCAGTGCTCAGGGAATGTTTACTGGAGCTGTTGTTTAGCTCAGAACACACTCACACATTCACTGTTTCAGACAGACGGAGAGGAAATAAACGGCAGCGGAGTTGAGCAGGTAAAGCGTCTGACATCTGTGTGCTGCACAGAACATAACCAGAGCGCTTCAGGCCTTCAGTGTGGATGATGGGGAGAATTGAATGGATAATGTGGACGTGGAGCTTGTTTAGACCAAAACACAGTTTTAAATGTTCAGACGCAGCCTAAACTGACCTGAGGCCTGCTCATGCTTCACCAGTTGAGTCTGAAAAGATGCACAATTAATCTCAGACGCTCACATTGGTGGGTTTCTTTGAGGGACTCTTTAAGCAGGAGCAGAAGGCGGATTGGTCCATCTTAGAGATGTAGAGCAGAGGCTCGACGGTACAGCTCAGGTCCATGACGGAGAACACAGCCAGACTGATCTTACAGCGAAACGTAATGAACGAATATGTGGACGCAAACGGCATTAGGGCCACTGGAGGCAGATAGTTGCCTACTATAATGGCCAGCACCGTCATCACCATCTTAAAGGCCTTCTTCTTAACCGGATTCATGACCTCCTTCCCGGCCACGCTTTTCCTGAGGACCCAGATGATGGACAGGTTGCAGAACACCATGATGGAGAAGGCGGAGAGGATGAGGCCGCTGAACACCTCGTTCACACTCATCACTCCCAGAATGCATTTGGTGAGAGAGTAGGCCAGGATGAGTCCCCACACCACCATGGAGATGCCGATGCGGATGCCAGTGTCCCGCGTGCCGGTGAACAGGATGGGATGGACCACAGCCACATACCTATCCAGACAAATACAGGTGAGGAACAGCGGAGTGGTGTCTTTCAGGCCGTACGCAAACCGCACAGAGTACCAGATATGATCATCATTGAAATAGAGCCGATTGGCCAGATCCACCGGCGTCATCAGCCCGAAATAAGCATCCAGGACGGAGAGGTTGAAGATGAAGATGTCTGATGTTGACCCCTCGCTCTTCTTCTTCAGGATCTGCCACATCACCAGAGCGTTCAGAGGAACTCCGGCCACCAGGTTCAAGACTTTCACACCGTAGTAGAGCAGAAACCAGTGTGGAGCCTCCGCACACGCCTCAAACTGGTACCAAGGCAGACGCTGCGTCAGTTCAGAGACGCTGGAGTTCAGATCGGAGACGTTTGACATGATCCTGAAATGAGCTGTGGATGAAAGAGTGCATGAGTTTGGTAATCTTTTCATGATCTTCAGACTCAGCTTTATTATCCTAAACTAGAACTAAAATTGCAGCAAGGTGCCGTAACACAGACGAAGGTCCGTATACACTGAAAAAAGAGTTGCATGCAAAACTGTTGCAAACAATTTATTTGTGTTGAATTTAAACAATTTAAATTGAGCAGTGTTCAACTTATTTTGTTTGTTTAAATTAAGCTCAAATAAATTGTTTACAACCACTCAACGTAAAAAAATTGAGTAAATCCAAGGAATCATCTTTGAATCACTGTTTTCAGTGTACGCATTACCAAATTATTAATTATAAAACATACAATACATCATTCTTTAGATGCGTCTCCCTCCCCGCTGGACTTTAATGACCTAATGGCCGCCTTTAAGAATTTCTTGATCTGTTTGTCCTGTATATAAGAACTAGGCATGGGACACTAACTGCTTCAAGGTATACCGCGGGTTGGAAAAGTCAAGGTTCTAAAATCGCCAACATTTTCTGCTAAACCGTCCCTGAAGTATGCGTAAGGGTTTTTATTTAAGTTTTTTTTTTTTAGGACAACAGTATCTCCAGCAGCAAAAATATCCAAAGATGCTGTTTTAAATAGTAAATAAACCTGTATATGGGGGACCAAATGAACGAAGACCGCAGAAGTCAATGATTCATTATTTAGCCTGACATGTTTACTGCTCCAAAATATTAAAAATGTTTCTCAAAATAAAAATGTAAAGTATATTGTGTTCAAAGAGGAAAGAAGTTTTTTACCCAGACATTTAAAAAGAATATATTTCAGAGAAGTAATCGCAATACTGTGAGGTTTTTAGCCCATGCCTTATAGAAACTCTAAAATGATGTCCTGATGGCAGAAGTTGAAACAGAGTTCAATGGATGATCCGGGGTGTATAAGATACCCTGAGCGCTCTTTAAAACATAATTACGGGAAATTACCATTGGACCAGTTTGGTTAAGACTGATGATCATGCCTGCCACCTTCACCAGGCTACTCAACCTGTTCTTATTTGACAGACCCAGATTACTGTACCATGCTACAATGCAGAGAGACTAAACAGATTCGTTAAATTGATTATAAAACAGTGTCATCATAGAGGTACAAACCTGAAAGACCCAAGTTTCCTCAAAATAAACAGTCTGTTGAACTTGTGTACAGATCCTGGCATATCTGGCAACTCTGGAACAGTGTTCATAGCACAGTTTAGGAAGCAGACACACTAGTCAGTTTAACCCTCTTGTTGATTTACGAGACAAAAATGACCCAGGCAGCATTTTAACAACAGAAATGAACCTAAACAATAATTATTTTAGTTTAAAAAAAATAAATAATTTTCTATTGTCCTGACGGTTGAACTTGTTTAGGGTACAGCAGGGTGTCCTTTGGGTCAGATTTGAGCTGCCTGATATTAAACCATTTCACATCTGAAAGACGACTGATACACACACAAGAATAATAATCTGCTGCTTTAACTGTTATTAATACTGTTTTACTTTATCATGATAAAATCCCCCCTTTGCTATAGTGAGAGTCGAGTGTTGTCCACTGAGTGAACACTGCACACTGATGAGGGACAACCTGCACTTTCACAGAGCTATTCATGCAGAATAGATTCATTCTTTCATTCATTTTCTTTTCAGCTTAGTCCATTTATTAACCTGGGGTCGCCACAGCGGAATGAACCGCCAACTCATCCAGCATTTTGTTTTTATGCAGCAGGTGCCCTTCCAGCTGCAACCCATCACTGGGAAACACATACACACTTATTCACACACACACATACACTATGGACAATTTAGCCTACCCAGTTCCCCTATAGCATACGTGTTTGGACTGTGGGGGAAACCGGAGCACCCGGAGGAAACCCACACCAAGAAGGGGAGAACATGCAAACTCCACACAGAAACACACACTGACCCAGCCGAGGCTCGAACCAGAGACCTTCTTGCTGTGAGGCGACAGCACTGCCTACTGCGCCACTGCGTCGCCCGCAGAATAGATTTGAGGATTGAAATGAAATCGATCTTCTCTAAGTTAGAGGATTAGTGAAGGCTGAAGGACCTGAAGGATATAATAGTGTACACAGAATTAAGCAACACAAGAGTTAAGACTCACTCACTCATAAAACACAAACACATCATGTTAAGATCCACTTAAGGAGAGTTAGACTGCATTAATCAGGTCAAACACACTGTAACGTGAACGCTGTGCTCATGTTTATATCTGTGTTTCTCCTTATCCCAAGGTTCACATAATCTTGGATCCGGCCCATATCCAGATGCTGATGTTGTGGTCACAGACTGATTCTGCATTGTTAATAGAGCTATAGAAATAAGACACACTTTCAGAAGCAAACTGTTTGTCTTGGAGAACTGTGGAGATCTCACCTACAGTTTGGTGTGTGTTGTGCTGCGGTCCGTCTCCTGACCATCACCGCCCTCAGTTTAGCGTCTCTCTCGGGGCGAATCAAGAAAAAGCTCTTCCTGCGGGACGCAGAGGAGGGACGATTCGGCTGCAGCCAATCACGACGCTCATTTTGGGTCAACAAGTACATCTGGTCTGTGATTGGATGATGTGGAGCGTCTGGTGGTAAAGTTCGTGGTAAAGACGAAGATGGAGGTTTTGTGATGTAACCGCAGAGCTCCATGTAAACAGCTGATGCAAGGAAGAAATGAGTAAATCTACTGTAAGATCTTGCAGAGGCTCTATTATTGCTCTCTGCTGTAGACTAATGCACTTCACAGCTATGGGAATATATATATATATATGTGTGTGCTGTATATACAGGTGAGGGCAAAATGATTCACCCGCTTGTGGTTATGTTTTTTCAGATATTCCCCAGATGATGTTTCTCAGATTCAGGAAATTTCCACAGTATTTCCTCTAATATTTGTTCTTCTGGAGAAAGTCTTATTTGTTTTATTTCAGCTAGAATAAAAGCAGTTTTTAATAGTTTAAACACCATTTTAAGGTCAATATTATTATCCCCCTTCAGCAATATTAGTGTTGGATTGTCTCCAGAACAAACCACTGTTACACAATGACTTGCCTAATTACCCTAACTTTACCCTAATTACCCTAGTGAAGCCTTTAAATGTCATTTTAAGCTGAATACTAGTGTCTTGAAGAATATCTAGTCTAATATTATGTGCTGTCATCATGATGAAGAGAAATCAGTTATTAGAGATGAGTTATTAACACTATCATGATTAGAGATGTGTAGCTTCACAGCTGAGCACCAAAACACTGCGTTTCTTTAATATTTCATTCAGTTCTCTTTGATATCGAGTTGCATGTAAAAACTCTTTATTCATTTATTGCAAAACTACAGACTTGAATGTCTTGCTGAGCTCACAGACACATTTGTGCAGACAAAATTAGATGCATAAACCTGTTTCTCTCAGATATTGTTTGTGCATTTGTGAAGTATTCACTTTTTTTGCAGATGTGCATTTAAAAACATTTAAATAAATATAAATATAGCGACCTGACAAACATGTAAGACAATATTCATGCATTTAAAAGGCTGTTGTTTTGATGTTTGATGATGCTATTGGATATTCTTCTCTTCAGTGGTATTAATAATAATAATTAGTATTGCACACACAGTCTTGAAGGATTTCTCTGCATGTTCTTCTTGATCTGTAGAGAGAAAATAAAATAAACACACTCTTCACTCTCGTCTCTTTCAGGAGGATGACTGCAAAAGTTCAGAACAGGAGAATAAATGATCACACACATGTAAGTAGATTACTTCTGGATTTTCTTTATGCATCATGAACACAGCAGATATTCACATCTCCTCACCTTACAGCTCTGAGATCAGTCACAACAGCGGCGCACAGGTGAGCATCTACTGTAAATGTTTTTAACATTAATTAATCTCGGAGCATCGTCTACTTACAAATCACAAGCTCGCAGCATCTGTGTCACCCCGGGCTGTTCTTAATTAATCCCCAGCCATTTTAATTAACACCTTCATTAGTGATTCCGCATCTTCTTAATTATGCATCTGGAAATTTAAGTTTGTGAAATTATAAATTATTCAGATTATTATGACGGAAACACTCGCTGTGTTTGCTGGAGTCTGAAGACCAGCCATAAAAAAAGAGACAGAGAAAAAGCACACACACACACACACACACACACACACACGCACACACACACAGACTTTATTAAATCAGTGCTTCTCAAATCCAGCATTTTAATTATCGCGTTTAGTACTCTAACCCAGCATCATGTACTCACATTTACAAATGAATCATTAAAATGAACAGGCAACATGACGCTTATTAAAAACAGCTCTCTATATGAACACGATATCTTCATTTCACACCATGTTCATTGTGTTTGACAGAATGTTGTGTATTTGATTAAAACTGTGTTTGTGTTTTGCTCATGAGAGATTAACTAACACACAGTTATCTGACCAGCTAACAGGAAACATTCTCATAACGTTCCTCAAACGGGAACTATTAGTGAACAAGTGCATGTTTCTCCTCTCTTTATAAATACAGTCAGTTTTGCTTAATAGTTTGCATTTAATATTGATTTTCTCTCAGGTTTCAGTGAGCAGTCATGACTGCCCTTTGAGAATCACTGGATTAGAGTCCAGTGTGCTGTTCATCCACATAAAGCAGCTCTGACACAATCTACATAGTATAGAGTGTTGTAGAATTAAAGATGTGTTGACACACGTACACACACACACGGTGCACCATTCAGGATTTGAAGAGGCCATGTCCACATGCACACCAGTATTTTATTAAACACAGTTTTCCCTGCTTCATTTAAAAAAATCTGTCCACATGAAAACACACTGCATGTTAAATGCACACCGAACCAACAGGGGGCGCTATAAGGCTTTTATGCTGGATTCACACCAAATGCGCAGTTAAGTATTTGTGCAAGTAAATTAGCTGTTTCTCAATTGCAAGAACACTGAGAGCAGACTTGTGTTCTTGTGGAGAGCGGTCTTGTCAGGTGTCCTCAGAAGAACGAACTCGGGAGACTGCGAGAACAGAGAACGCGTCCTGTGAGAAATGAGATGCTGCGTTCCTCCTGATGGTCACATGACCTTCACACGTTTTTAAAGGATAATTATTTAGACATTACAGCATTCATACAATGATTTATAGTTTTCCCCTTTTCACCATATATACTCTGAATAAAGACCTTATATATACATTACACAATACAAATAAAATCTCAGCAAATAAACCCCCTTAATGTCTTTATGCCTCTATTAAGATTTTTATGAGGATGTTTACTTTTTCCTTGTATCGTTTAGGGAAACTCCTAGAATAAATAATTTTTATCTGAACTTTAATAATAAATCTAAATAAAACTCTGCGCTTCCCCCCTCCTTTATTCAGCTGAATGACTTCTGGGACTTCTCGAGAGAGAGTTTTACGCTCAGGTCGGCATCAGTGCATCCTCGATATCAAGAACACATTCGGGAACTTTCACACGTCCTCTCTTCTTGCGGACTTGAGTATTGAAACTGAGCTTTGGCGGTTGATGATGACGTTACACGAGGACACAAAATCGCTGAAGAACACATATTGAGAAACAGCCAATGCAAACTTGAGCTCAAAGATTGATTATCATTCCATAGTGGGAATGACACGTATGCATGAAATATCTGCCATGAATATATGGAGTATGCTTCAATCACATCATCTGTGTTAGGTGTGGACTCGGCTGTGTTGGCCAATCAGAAAGCAGAAAACTGATGCACACACTGACATCATGAGGGAAATACTCCATTTTAGTGGCCACATGACCACACTGTTCCCAGAGTTTCTGAAAATCTTTAGCATCATCTGAAAGTTTCTGTTTCAGTCAGCTGATTCTGCGCTTCCATGCGGAGAAATGACCGAAACGCACTGAAAACACTCTGGTTTTAAGATGACCCATGTTCATGTGGACAGTCTGATTTAGCATGGAATGATCTGCAGCCATGTCCACTAAGCACAGGTATTTAATAAACAGTTTTCACCGCCTTCGTTTTTCAAAAAATCTACTGCAATGGTTAGGACATGTCGAACCAACAGGGGGCGATAAAAGCCTTTTATGCTGGATCCACACGTGGAATTAGGTATTTGTTTGAGTAAATTGCATACATGTAAATGTCGGGAATGAATATAATTCACCTCAGTCGTGTCACTCTGAGCGTATGCTGACATCTTGAGGAAAAACTTCAGTTTTAGTCTTCCCAGATTTCAGTAAATCTTCACCCTGGCCAGAGTTTTCAGATTGTTTTGGTTTCCATCAGCGGACGCTACATTTTCATGTGGACAAACTACCACACCTGAGTAAAAGCAATGGTTTTGAAAACACAGTGTTCATGTGGACAGAGCCTGAATTAGCAGATTAATCTCTTTGATCAGGACTACGTCTATAGCAGAATTCTCCAAACCCGTTACTGTCCTGTAGAATTAAACCCAAATCCCAGCAAGTCGAGGTCTTTAGAAACATCTGGACAGATATGCTGGAGTTAGACGACCAGGAACAAGACTGAGCACCTGAGACAAACAAACAAACATCTCTCCATCTCAGACGCTCACATTGGTGGGTTTCTTTGAGGGACTCTTTAAGCAGGAGCAGAAGGTGGATTGATCCATCTTCGAGATGTAGAGCAGAGGCTCAATGGTGCAGCTCAGGTCCATGATGGAGAACACAGCTAGAAGAACCTTACAGTGGAGAGTCACAAACGAATACGTGGACGCAAACGGCATTAGGGCCACCGGCGGCAGATAGTTCACTATGATGATGGCCAGCACCCTCATCACCATCTTAAAGGCCTTCTTCTTAACCGGATTCATGACCTCCTTCCCGGCCACGCTTTTCCTGAGGACCCAGATGATGGACAGGTTGCAGAACACCATGATGGAGAAGGCGGAGAGGATGAGGCCGCTGAACACCTCGTTCACACTTAAAATACCCAGAATGCATTTGGTGAGAGAGTAGGCCAGGATGAGTCCCCACACCACCATGGAGATGCCGATGCGGATGCCAGCGTCCCGCGTGCCGGTGAACAGAATGGGATGGACCACAGCCACATACCTATCCAGACAAATACAGGTGAGGAACAGCGGAGTGGTGTCTTTCAGGCCGTATGCAAACCTCTGGGAGTACCAGATTGTGGGATCATTGAAGTAGAGGCGGTTGACCATGTCCACCGGGGTCATCAGCCCAAAGTAAGCATCCAGGACGGAGAGGTTGAAGATGAAGATGTCTGATGTTGACCCCTCGCTCTTCTTCTTCAGGATCTGCCACATCACCAGAGCATTCATTGGGAAACCTGCGAACAAGTTTACTATCTTCACACTGAAGTAAAAGATAAACCAGTGTGGAGCCTCCGCACACGCCTCATACTGGTACCACAGCGGACGATGCCAACCGGAGATGCTGGAGTTCAGGAGTAAAGCTGAGATGTTCGACATGATGATGAGGATATGAGCTGTGAACGAGAATAAACATGTATATGTGAACTCAAGATACAAAGTGAGGAAACCAACAAGCCAAGGCCTGTGGGCACCTTGATGGCAAAATGACACCAAAAACACATCAATAACAAACTGCAGACGAATCTGGTGTTAAATGACTAACTTGACGTCAAATTCACATCAAATTGACATCTGACATTACAGTTAAAAACACGTCAATAACAAATCTCAAATCAATTACTAACTTGACATCAAAACATCAAAAACACGTCAATAAGATGCAAATCGATCTGCTGTTCATTGACTCACGTCAGGTCAAAACGACACCAGATTGACATCTACCATTGGCATCAGAAAACGTGAAATGTGAATCGATGTGATGTCACTTGACTAACTTCTAACAGTGCTGTTAAAAACATGTCAATAAGATGCAAATCGATTAGATCAGTGGTCCCCAAACTTTTTTCACCACGGACCGGTCAATGCTTGACAATCTTACCATGACCCGGGGTCAGGGGCGGTGAGTATACCATGCCTGGGGTGAGTATTTGTAGATTACTAAGCAACCATCAACCATTTTCTCAGAGGTTAACAAGCTGACAAAACATTGCTGTAACTCTGACACAAGTTTTATTTATGGAGAATTACAAGCACTGCTGTGCTGCTGAAGTGTGTATATTCCCTATGAAATATGAAGCTGATCGGTCAGTTCTTGTCACTTGACTCTCCGTGTGCTTGCAGCATGCTGAAGATGATTTCAACTGGGTGTGCCTGGGAGGCCAGAGTGTGCGGCGCTCATGGTCGTGCCGCTTGTATGCGTCGCTCACAATATGTGCGCATTGTAAATAATGAACTTGTGCTCAGAAAAGACGCCATGCAATATGTGAACGGCCATCATGTGCAATCTCCAGTAGTTGACCTTCTTGCACAGACATGTTGGCTTCACCTGATTTGTTGACAAATGGGTTGCAGATCCATTTCTGGACAGTTTGTGAGTCCTTTACTGGGCCTTTCTCACTTCGCAAAGAAACTTTCCAAAGGCGTCTGTTTCTTTCTCATTTTGCTGCTTGTGGGTTCAATTTTGTTGCTCTAGTGACCGAGTTGTAACCGTGAGAATATGGTCATTTTTCTAAATAAAAGATTGTTCAGACTCAGATAATAGATCAAATAGAAATAATGAGGTATATTTTTTTGTGCAACCCAATACCAATTGATCCACAGATCGGTACTGGTCCATGGGCCAGGGTTGGAGACCACTGGATAAGATGGCAATTGACTAACTTGCAGTCAAAACAACATCAAATATTAGCATCAAAATACATCAGTAACAAAATGCAAATTAGGATTGTCACGGTACTGGAATTCCATACCAATCGGTACTGAAATTTAAAAACGTCCATTTCCTGTGAACATTTGAGCGCTGTTGAGCACCTTCTTAAACAGTGCTGATTGGCCATTGTGTTCACGTGCTCAACAGAAAACCGAACTCACCGGTGTTTACTGAGTATAACCACAGATACAGGGACACTGGAGCGTTTCAAAGTCATGTCGATCAGCTGGTTTGTCTATAAGGTGACATACGAGGGATTCCTTGATGATTCACAGCCAATCACAGTCTTTTCTGTTGAGCACCTGAACACAATGTCCAATCAGCACTGTTTAAGAACATGCTCCACAGCGCTTAAATGTTCACGGGAAATAGACCTTTTTAAAATTTCAGTACCGATTGGTATCGAATTCCAGTATCGTGACAACCCTAATGCAAATTGATTTCTGGTCAGTTGACTAACTTGAGATGACATCATAATGACAGCTAACACTGCAGTTAAAAACACGGCAGTAAGATAGAGCAGCTGCTTATGCTTGTGATGGAGACATGGCTATTTGTGGTGCTTTCCCCCTCTGATGACATGTACTAAGGGAGAATATTAATCAAAGTGTTTCTTTACCATTAGAGACTGCTGGAGATATTCACACACTGCTGACACACTACTGGGTTTACACCCCACATAAAAGTGAATTCTGCATAATAGGTGTCCTTTAAGTATAACTGAGCTGATTTGTAGATCTGCTGCATGATATGCTGTACTGTAAAGTGTTTGAGTCTCAGCACTGAAGAGCAGCAGCTCTCTGAGCCCCTCTGTACTGCAACAGCGCCACCTTCTGGACTGAATAATTCATGTTTAATCATGACACTGGCTAGAGTTTAAAATGAGACTGCCTTTTAATACAGAACCCAACAGTCACCATTATCAACTGAAATGAGTGCAGTTAACTCAAAATTGACTGAAAGTTAATTCTACTCATTTGAAAACTACTCAGTGTTGAGGGTAATGAGTTCATTAAATACCTCATTACTTCAGCTTAAATGGAGTAAGTGCACAGTACTCATATAGATTAGTTTAACTCACATGGTTTGTCAATCGGTTTCCTCAAATGGTTTGAGTTGCCTTAACTTATTCGGTTTTACAGTACTCAGTTGGTTTGAGTTCTCTTCGTTTATTGGGTTTTACTGTGCTGAAATTGCTTCATTTACTCAAATAGACTAAGTTCACAGCACTCATTCGGATTAGTTTTTGAACTTAAATAGTTTGTTGCAATCGGTTTCCTCAAATGGTTTGAGTTACCTTAACTTATTGGGTTTTACCGTGTATGACAGCCTGTTTTCATAAACCTCATGCATTTATTTGCACACGTTCACATTGATGATACACCTCAATACCTTTCAGCTAAATTCATTATCATCATTGCATATTTTTTAGTTAATAACAATCAGAAAACAGCCTCTGACTACACAAATGAATCGAGCTGTCAGTGGACATTTTAATCATTCTAAATAATAAAGTATACTTAAAGCAGTGCTTGTGCATGTGGAAAAGCTGTGTGTTGGATCTTCAGACTGACTATGATGGTCTCATATTAGAAATGAGCAGATTGATTATATTTTCCATCATTCCTGGCTGTGATGAAGGGTTTTGTCTACATGATGATGTATAATGAGGCACACAATATCATGTAGAGTTTGCAAAGACACAGTAATTAAACTTCACATTTGGCTGTTTTTGACTGAATTCCTTCTTGTTTTAACACACAATAGCACAGCCGAATGCAGGCTTCTAATGGCCTTTTCTGCTTTGTTTTTCTGATTCTGAAAACTCTCAGATGAATTGAACTGTTTATTGCAGTCCACCAAGCTGTTTCATGTCTAATAGACATCTAACAAACATCCAAACATGAACGTCTGGGCTAAAAGGCTAAATCTGGGCTGTCATTGAGAATCTTTTTACTTCACATGTGTGGTCACGTTCACATCTGGTAGATTTCCCCCAACAGCCTGAATTTAGCCTTGTTTTGGCCAAGATGTCTGAGTTTGTACGGCTGTTACACTGCAGAACATGTCTTAATGTAGTGAAGTAAACGACTCAAGTGTTAATAAACTCACTTTGTTAAACAAAGTGTGTGTGTGGACATTTATTAGATGTCTATTAAACACATTCAGAGAAAATATCTGAATTCACTGAGACTGATCTGAAGTCAGTGGAGAACAGCTGCTCTCCTGTGCTCTGTCTTGACACACACACACACACACACACACACACAAGCGTTCCATCACATTCTGCAGAGCATTTGTTGGGTGGCTGTAACCCAATGTTGGGTCAAATACAAACAATCCCACTGTTATTTGGGTTAATTTTTCCAGTTAAATTTAAATTGCACTTTTACCAAGTGGTTGAATTTGTCCATGTTTAACCCAGCATTTGGTTAATTTTTGTAATTAAATTTAAATGGCACTATTTAACCCATCCATTTGGTTTGTCCATAATTAACCCAAGGTTGGGTTCATTTTTCCAACTCTTTTTACAAACATTTTTACATTCAGACTGCAGTTTTTGACACTAAACTTTGGGTTCATTTTTCCAATACAATTTAAATAGCACTTTTCCACCCAATGGTTGGGTTAGTCCATATTTAACCCAACATTTGGGTAATTTCACAATTAATCCCACTATTTTAACCCAACAGTTGGGTTTGCCCATATTTAACCCAAACTTTAGTTCGTTTTTCCTAATTAAATTTAAATTGCACTTTTCAAACCAACATTGGGTTAATTTTACTAACTAAATTCAAATTGCATTTATTAACCCAACAGTTGGGTTAATCATTCATTTTATTTTTGGCTTAATCCCTTTATTAATCTGGGGTCTCCACAGCGTAATGAACCGCCAACTTATCCAGCACATTTTTATACACCGGATGCTCTTCCAGCTGCAACCCATTATTGGGTAACACCCAAACAATTCCATTCACACACATACAATAAGGACAATTAGAACATGCAAACTCCACACAGAAATGCCAACTGACCCAACCGAGCCTCAAACCAGCGACCTTATTGCTGTGAGACGAGTGCGCTACCCACTGCACCACCATGCTGACCCAGTTGGGTTAATTTTCCCATTAATTTAAAATCACACTTTTTAACTCAAGGGTTTGGTTAGTCTATATATTTAACCCAATGTTTATTTAATTGTTCCAATTCAATTAAACTGCACATTAAACAGTTGGGTTAGTCCGTATTTGACCCAATGTCAGACTATAACACCTCAGCATGTTTTAGAGCGCAACCTACTCTGCATTGGGTCATTAACACCCAGTGTTGTGTGGACCCCTGCACTGATGCTAAGCTGTAAGTATATCAGACAGGTAACTCACCTGTGCTCTCTCAGGTCCTGTGATACACACACACACACACACACACACACTCCGCCGCTGCCTCTGCCCGAGTGAGTCTCTCTGACCAGCACACTCTTAAACTGCCCTTATTTTACAGTTTGTCCCGCGGGGAACTGCTGGAACATTTGGACACGACCAATTGTAGAGTGTGTTTTTAACCCAACAGAAGTAATTATTGGAGGAAGAGCAGCAAAGTTTCATAATAAAGTCAGTCTCTCTCTCTCTCTCTCTCTCTCTCTCTTTCTCTCTCTCTCTCTCTGCAGTTTGATGCAAGACAAAGACTTCATGTAAACAGGTGATGCAAGGAAGAAATGAGTAAATCCACTGTAACATCTTACAGATCCTCTATAACTGCAGACAGCAGACTGAGGAGATTGATTTACAGCGCAGTATTTCAGATAAACACTGATCTATTTACAGAGAGCACACTCCAGCTCTCTTAATGCAGACGCTGAACTCTCCACTATCACACGCTCAGCTCACCTCTTAGTTTCATTCAGTTGATTATTTTCATCCAAATGTTGTGTATACAGGCTGGCTCAGTGGTTAGCACTGTGGCTTCACAGCAAGAAGGTCACTGGTTCGAGTCCTGACTGGGTCAGTTGGTGTTTCTGTGTGGAGTTTGCATGTTCTCCCCGTGTTGGTGTGGGTTTCCTCCGGGTGCTCCGGTTTCCCCCACAGTCCAAACACATGCGCTATAGGGGAATTGATCAACTAAACTGGCCGTAGTGTGTGAATGTGTATGGGTGTTTCCCAATGATGGGTTGCAGCTGGAAGGGCATCCGCTGTGTGAAACTTATGCTGAAATAGTTGGCGGTTCATTCAGCTGTGGCGACCCCTGATAAATAAGGGACTAAGCTGAAGGAAAATGAATAAATGAATGTTTTACACATGCAGGGATATTGAAAATAATAACTCATTCCTTTGAATTAGATGAAAGTCTGCTCGACATAAAGGTTTAACACTGAAACACACACACACACACACACACACACACACACACACACACACATGACACACACACACTTCAGGAATTCACTCTAAACCAAATTCAATTCCCCTTTATTTCTGTAGTGCTTTTACTATGTAGATTGAGTCAAAGCCGCTTCACATAGAAGATTATAGTGAATGTAAACAGAGTCAGTTCAGTTTTCAGTGTTGAGGTTCAGTTGAGCTCAGTTCAGTGTGGTTTAATAATCACTACTGAGAGTCCAAACACTGAAGAGCAAATCCATCAATGCGCAGCTCTACAGATCCTGAACCAAGCAAGCCAGTGGCGACAAAAACTTCAATTGGCGAAAGTGAAGAATTAAAAACCTGGAGAGAAAGCAGGCTCAGTTGGGCACGACCATTTCTCCACTGGCCAAACGTCTTGTGTAGAGCTGCAGTCAAGGTGCTGGAGGCAGGAAGCTGGACCTCAGCGAAGACTCGTCTGTCCCGAGACAGACTCTAAACCAAATGCTCGGTAATCAAACATTGGGTCAAATATGGACAAACCCAACTGCTGGGTTAAAAAGTGGAATTTAAATAAGATTTGTAAAGAAAATAACCCAACATTAGGTTTGCTTATAATTGAGGCAGTGTTGGGTTAAAACAACCCAGCATTTTCAGAATGTCGATTCTTTGAGTGGCGTTTCTGGGCTTTATAGTGACTCTGGTTTATTTCATTTCAAGAGATCTGAAGTCTGATCACTACAGCTCTTATAATATATTATTGTGGATTATTAGAGATGCACCACACTCTCAGAAATTAAGGTACAGGAGCTGTCGCTGGGGCAGTACCTTTTCGAAAGATACATATTTGTACCCAAAGAGTCCACAGTGGTACCTCAAACGTGCATTTGAGTGCCCAAATGTACCTAAAAATTACCTTTGAGGTACCACTATGGACCCTTTGGGTACACTTTCGAAAAGGTACTGCCCCAGCGACAGCTCCTGTACCTTAATTTCTGAGAGTGCATGTACAGCTGCTCATATCTATAGTGTAGTTTCTGCATTATAAAGCATAATAACAAGCTGGAGTCTCAGAACAGCTGATGAGCCTCTGAATGATGGAGAAATAACACTGTGACCTGCGTATATTACTAGACCTGTCATCTGAGTGACTTCAGCAGAATCATTTAAAACAGTTTTATTTTCCCAATGCTTACACAACTATTAAAGCACACATCGAGTGTAATATTGAATCTTTTTAATGCTTTATTAACAAGAACTAGCATCTACAGTTTAATTGCACAACAAAATCATTTCCCATGCCTTTAAACAAGAATAAATCAAGAAAACAGGAGAGGGAATATAATCATCAGTTTATATTCTACATACATGTTCATATTTCTATGAGTTATTAAATGCACTTTTAGCACAGAAAATAGTCATGTATATCCACATTTCATGCAAATTAATGTAAATGAGGAGCATATATTAACTGTGACGTTATTTATCAGAATTCTGACTCGGAATTGTGTGTGTTTATATCTTTATTATCATTTCTATTATTATTGATTGGCGGGCACGAGCTTGCACATAAACCTGACTGAGCGCGCTCCTGCAGGAGTCACGACTTTATTCAGTGTATTGTTCTGGTGGATGATGAGGGCGCGTGTCCGCCAGGTGTCGCGCAAACACTGCAGGATAACAGAGACTCTCTCTGTGTGTGTTGCTTAATTTTCCATTGCGAATCCAGCAGGAACAGACTGTACTGCATACGAATAAATAATCAATATCGCTTTGTTGTTTTTGTTCTTCACATTCGCTCTCTTCCCGCATCAATCCCGCGCGCTTCCCCTCCGGACTCTCCAAACGCCTTTCTCATTATCGCCTCGTCACATGTTGACGTGTCCCGGCCGCAGCACTGCGGTTTTGGGGAGGAAAACGCAGGGTTTTCAGAATATATGCATGTGTTAATGCGCGATCTGCCGTTCGGTTCTGACCCAGGAGTTAAACGCTGAAACAGCTCCGCGCTCAAACCGGAGAAAACCGCAGGAAGAATAAAGCAACGCGAGGAAACCGGAGAGGAGGGGCGCGACGTGTGCGTTTCCTCTGCGCCGCAAGAATCCATTGAGAGAGAGGGGGGAGAGAGAGAGAGAGCAGGAGAGAGAGAAGGAGAGAGAGAGAGAAGAAAGGAAAAGCAGCAGCTCCACGCCACTCCTTTGTTTTAGGAAATCGCTTGAATCGCTCGAAGGTCTGGAATGATGCATCGCGTTTCTCTCGCGTTTCTCCGCGACGCCTGCTTCTAAAGGCGAACTTGTCGATTTTCTATTTAAATTCGACAGCAGCGAGATCCAAACCCTCCAGACGCGTTTCCTCCGCGTTCGCCCTCCATGTGTTCTAGCTCGCCGATCTTTCCACGGTTTTCCGCGTCTCTCCAGAACGCCTCCTGATTTGCTCGGAGCTTTTTTAATTTCTTTTCTACAGTTTTTGGCGTTCGGGCCCGAAAACACACGCGTCGCTCTTCAAAGGCCTTTAATGCGGCACGCGCGCGCGTCACTCTGTAACGGGTTTTAACGCGTCAGATGCGCGTCAGTTCTGCTCCATAAAGCGCCGCTGGTTTCTCTCTCTCTCTCTCTCTGTCTGTCGTCTTCGTTGTTCTTCATACGCAGCATCTGCGGCCCTCTTCAATGTTAATGTCGACCGACGTCGCATCTGTAATGCTGCCCGTGAGCCGCGGGATCCTGGACCGGGATCTGGACTCGGGTTCGGCCGCGGTGCGGGGGATGAAGCGCGGAGACCCGGAGCCGGAGGGCGCCGCTGCGGCGGGGGATTCTACCGGGGCTGAGTGCAAACGCGCGCGGATGGACGGAACCGAAGACATCGCGCAGGTAAGCGTCACGTTTCAGTATGCTTCAGTAAGTGCTGTGAATAAATGAGCGGGTGATAGTGATAGTGAGCCCCGGGCCCGTTATATGAGCTGAAAACAAACACTGACGGGCTGCTGCGGGCCCCCAGAGCTGCAATCTGAGGAGCCCGAGCATCTGAGGGCCGCTCTACTGCAGCAGATGCTCCTGAATGTAGAGCTGCTCTCCGAGGCCTGCAGGCTCCATCATCATCATCATCTTCTTCATCTCTCCATCCTGCGGTACTTTCCATTCTCTGTTCTTCATGTAGACAGACGTGATCTCATCTCTCAGTTCAGCACTTCATCCATCTCTCTCTCTCTCTCTCTATTAGTCTTTCTGTTGGTCTCTCTCTTCACTCAAAAATGCCATTTGTTCAAACTACTTATTTAAAATGAGCTGAAACAACACAATTCTTAAGGGTTTTTGGGAGGACAGCTTAATTGTTTTATGTTCAATACACTTAAATAAAAACGGTTCAACAAATGAATTGTGTTGAGCCCAGAATCTTTTCTGTAGGTTTCTCTGTCCGTTTTAAATTCATGAACCGGTTTATTGACATGATGATGTTATACATGTACAAAAACCCATTGAACAGTCTGTTTACCATCAGCATTTTAGGATTAAACAGCAATAAACAGTATATTTAAGAGTCAAGAGTCTGCAGGTTCATCTATACTCATGTGGAGTTGTGTGTGCTGTAAACATGCGGGGTTAAACTCAGTTCCTTCATGCTGTCCCAACACAACTCTATTGTGTTTACCGAATCATTTTTGCAGATGTAAGTGGTTCAAACAAAACAATTAAGTTGGACTTAAATAATCTTAAGAATTGTGTTGTTTCAACTCATTTAAAGTAGTTTGAACAAGCAGCAATAGTCACGTGTGTGTGTGTGCGCGTGCGTGCGTGTGTGTGTGTGTGTGTGAGTTTCTCTCAAATTGAAAAACTGAAACTTGTATTATTAGCATAACAAATGTCCCAGATGTGTCACCAAGGTATTTGTGTTTACATTACATGGATCATATTAAATTAATCAGTAGTAGTGATAGAAGCATATATATTAAGTTCATTTCACAAGCAACACTTTAAGAAAAACACAATAATCAATAATAATGATAAACAGTTTATTTAACAATAAAAAATTAGGATTTATTCATAACAATTTAGAGTTAAGTGTGTGTGTGTGTGTGTGTGTGTCTCTCTCTCTCTCTCTCTCTCTCTCTCTCTCTCTCTCTCTCTCTCTCTCTCTCTCTCTCTCTCTCTCTCTCTGTTCTCTTCTTCTGTTTCTCCAGTAAGTGATCTAAAGTGCAGCATGTGCTGTGGACCCTAATGGCTCATTCTCACTGGTTAATGGCTCAGGGTTTCTCTGACGGCTTTAAGACCAAGCAGATGTGTGTGTGTGTGAGAGAGAGAGAGAGAGAGAGAGAATGCTCTCTCGCTGGTGTAGCCCAAAAAAGGTATTGATCTGCTTGGAGAGTGTCTGGAAATGTGCCTGCAGCAGAGCTGGAGCTGGAGCGGGGGCTGCAGAATCAAGCCTTCACAAACACAGGAGAAATCAAGAGTTCAGATGCGAAACAGGCAAATAATCATCTCAAATAGTTCTCGAGCTCAATTTAAAGCTAAGAACAGATCAGTTTCATCCCATTTAAAGTGAATCTGAGGAGAAACTTTGCATCTGAACTCTTCAAATATTCCAGAAAAGAGTTTATTTAGAGCGCACGTAAACACACAGCTCAGATTAAACACACACGTCAGGGTAAAACACATCCTGCACTGGGACAGTGTGAAATAGTGGCTGAGAAGTCCTCTTGAATGCTTGTGTTGTGTTCCTCTAAGGTCAGAGATATTAAAATGGCATCAGTTTTTGCGCAGCTCCTACACAAACACACACACACACACACACACACACACACACACACACACACTGCGCGCCGTCAGAAGAGGATTTGCTGTATCACTGACAGTAAAGAGGCTTTCTGTTGTGCTAAAGAGATCTGCACTTGTTTCAGAGTGGCATTAGTCTCTGATCTCCCATTTATCCTGATGTGGGGGGGTTAATACACATACACACACACACACGCACGCACGCGCAGAGATTGGAGATTTGCAGATAAGCCCAGGCGTTTCTCATGTTGTACAGTGTTCTCTGTTGTGTCGGGTCGCTCTGCTCTGCTCTACTTACCCCACGTCTCCAGTAATTACCCTTATGGGATTGTGCACATGTGTTACCATAGCAACTCTGAACTTTGACCCCACGAGCCGGGCAGTAAAATCGGGGTGTGGTGGTGATGGTTATTGCCTCAGACAATAGAACACACACACACACACACACACATATGCGTTTGATTTCCACACGCATCTCAGCTTGACTTGTGTATCAGTGTGTGTGTGTGTGTGTGTGTGTGTGTGTGTGTGTTTAAACTTTACCTTTAGCATCTTTTGAGTTGTGCAAGTTTTGTATTTTCTGCCAATGGTGAGAGATGAATAACACTGGTTTTCCTTTTGACATGAGACTATTTCAGATTATTCTGTTTGTTTTAATGATAAACTCTCTTCATTTTGACTCGTTATTTCTGAAAGGAGATGATAATTAGTGCTCGTCTGGAAAATGCTGCTTGATTTGAGAGTTTAGAGAGATTTGGACTATAGTAACAGACAGCGTCTCTGAGTGAGAGCAGCAGTTTGTGCAGTGTTATTGGTGTCCGGTGATTTACTTTGGTTTAGTTCTGCAGCCAATAGTTTACTTTAAAAGACGTAGTTCTGTTGTAATGTGTGTATTTCTAGAGCGCATGTATCATGTGTGGTCATACACCCAAAACACTTTAAAGTCATGAGGGGGGTCTCTCCACTCCTCCACCAGTGTGCAGCTCCTCTTGGAGGATGCTCCGGCAGCCACAGGACAACAGCACCACCGCTTCACCACACACCAGCTGTAGGGGGAGTGGAGAGACCGTGATGGAGCCAATCAGATGGATGGGGATGATTGGGAGGCCATGATAGTTAAGATGGAGGGAGTTTGGCCAGGATACCGGGGTTACACCCCTACTCTTCACCAGCAGTGTCATGCGATTATTAATGAGCACAGAGTGTCAGGAGCTCAGTTTAACATCTCATCTGAAAGACTGCGCTCACTGACAGTATAGTGTCCCCTTCACTATACTGGGGTATCAGGACTCACACAGACAACAGTTTGAGCGCCCCCTGCTGTCCTCACTAACACCACTGCCAACAGCAGCCTAGTGTTCCCTGCTCAGCGTCAGTAAGGGACTGCTCTCGGGCTGCAGGGTGATATGCCTGTGGTTTTAATGTAGTAAATGTATTGGTTTTAGCTAGGGTATGGTAATGCTAGTTTCAGGTGTATAATTAATCTGCACAAGTTAATCTATTTAGTTTATTTAAATCAAAATATATCAATATCTAAGTATCAACACTTGTATAAATCTAAATATATGTTTATATTGGAATGAGTGTATGGGGGTTTCACAGTGATGAGTGGAAGGCTATCCGCTGTGTAAAACGTATGCTGGATAAGCTGGCGGTTCATTCCACTGTGGCGACCCCAGATTAATAAAGGGACTGAAAAGGAATATAAATGAATGAATGTCAATCTTTAATCAAAATCTGTGCTTCTGTTGTGGAACGGCAGTTCATGAGGACTCTGATTGGGTGAAATATGCTAAGCCACGCCCCTTTAATCATAAGTGTAAGATTAGAGGAGGAGCTCAAGTTTAATACTCCGCCCCCTACTCAATATTTGCACACACTGCAGGTTCAGTATGTACTCTAGTAATGTGACTGAAATAAGTGTAGTCAAAGTCCCGGCGTTCGGTCTGAATGGGGAAACATCAAATTCTCCAGAACTGCTAGCCAAGCTTATGATTGAGCTTCATATTAGGAAAAATCAATAACATTAAACAACATCTGTGTCTTTAGTTTCATTTCTAAATCTGCAGAAACTCACGTCTGGTCGAAACCCCTCCCCCGGACAATCGACAGTCTATAGCCGTCAGTGATTGGCTCCTGAACTAGAAGGCGGGCTTTATTCGCCATATAGTGATCAATGATTGGCTCCTGTACTAGTAGGTGGAGCTTTATTCGCCATATCCACCATTACACTTTTCCCCATTCTAAAAGATACGAGTGACGTGTGTTGTGTGTTCTACAGTGTTTGCTGGAGTTTAACTGGAGGCTGTTAATGGCGTCGATTATAAACACGAGTCTGAGAAACGCTACACACCTGAGCAGAGCTGATGGAGGAAACACACTGGAGGAGACACACATGTGAATGTCAGCTGTTCAGAATAGAGTGTGTGTGTGTGTGTGTTACGCTCAGCAGTCTGGTGTGTTTCTGAATGATATGGAGACGCTTGTGTTTTTATTAGCATGTGCTAGCGTTGAGTTTAAGGCTAACGGCGAAGGGTAGAATCATTCCAGACACAGCCGAGAAGAGTTTCCAGCTCTGAGCTCAGCTCTTGATCTCTCCTGACTCTTACTTTTTTTGGCGTCTGTGTGTGTGTGTGTGTGTGTGCGTGTTGAGCAATGTGTTTTTCTCATTCTCTTGTGCTGGTTATTCTGTACCTCACTGGAGGATTCTCTCTCTCTCACACACACACACGCACACGCACACACACACACACACACACACACACACGTGAAGATGATTTCAGGACGCCATCTTGAATGTGTTCAGCAGAAACACACACACCCTTATACACACACTCATCCAAACACACACTTATGTAAACACACACACACACACACACACACACACACACACACACTGAGGTAGCCGAGAGGTTTAAATGCGGCGTTCCCTCATTGGCCAATCCTCTGTTCTTATTCTCCTCCTCCTCCTCCTCCTCTACTCCTCCACCATCTGCTCTCTCTCTCTCTCTCTCCTCTCTCCTTTCTTCTGTCTGATCTCTTCATTCTCATGCTGGTGTGTGTGTGTGTGAGTGAGTGTGTTTTGTTGTATGTGTGTGTGTGTGTAATATGCTGTATGTGAGTGAGTATGCTGATCGTGTGTGTGTGTGTGTGTGTTTTGCTGTGTGAGTGTGTGTTGGCTGTGCTCTGTTCTTCAGTCCTTAAGGAAATGAGGCACATGACTGTGTGTGTGTGTGTGTGTGAGTGAGTGACTCATTGTCTCTCTCTCTGCTCTGGTCGTCTGCTTCACACACACATGGGCTCCAGATGTTAGTGTGTATGTTCTGGCGTGTGTTCAATGCAGATCTGAGCTGAACTCCTCCTGTGTGTGTGTGTGTGTGTGTGTGTGTGTGTGTCTGCTTTATATCCAGAGCAGAGACTAACATCAGCATTCCAACAATCCTCATCATCATTTGAAGGACTGTAATAGTTTAGTTTCAGACACTTCCTCATGATCATCAGACAGCTGAAGCTCTAGATGAGCTGGACTCATATTCATATACAGACATACTCACTTTTGGCTGAACTGCTCCTTTAAACGACTCCTGCAGAGCTCTGAACTGTGCATTTGTTATTGTTGTGTGACGTAATCTGAACCGAAACACAATGAGAGGCGGGGCATAGAGTAGCCCCTCCCATTTGTTAAAATAGCCAATAGCATTGTTTTCTTACTGCTCTGCCAGTGAGAGTGGTTGAGCTCAAGCGCATCAAATGAACAGCCAATGAGAAGAAGGGGGCGGGGCATGTCAGACAATACAGAGCATTTGATTGGTCGGAAGATTTGAAATCATTGATACATTTATGTGGAGGAGCCAAATTGCTAGATTTAGATGTTCCTCATGTGGACTTCATCTGTTTTGGAGACACTAGATTATAAATGAGCTCTGTAGGATACTGGGAAATCATGTGATATTGTTGTGATAACAATCTGTCTACAACATTTCCCTATAATAATGCTGCTTTTATTAGTGATGATTTAAAATCTTTTATTTATATGATGATATTAAAATCAGTGGCTGATTTAGGCACAGGCACTATAGGCAATCAATCGCCCAGTCTGGTATCTTACTGGGGGCAGCACTGAGAGTGCCCCAGTAAAAGCTTTGAGATGAGATTAACCTTATGCATGTGTATAGAGCGGTTAATAAAGACGTGACGGGTTATTCACATTAGGTGTCTTGTGCACACGCAAGTTTGTTATTCTTTATGTGCAACTGAAACAACACAGGTGAAAACAAATGAACGCATGTGAGCAGAAAGCCATTCCCGCGCACCCTGAGCCCGGTGTTTACATGCATGATGATATGCGTCGACATGCAAGACGGCAAAACTAAAGTTTATATGATGATGATCCTTTGACTAAGCATGACTATGAAGCAGAAAGGAGGAATAATGAGTCGGGGAGATGATGAAGACTTCATAATATTAATTCTCAGCCATGAGTGGGGTCTAAGACCACAGATAATTCTATAAAATATATATTTTTGTATTCTATTGAACTGTCCTAATTAATATTCATGCAAAAGCTTTAAAATATTGCTCCAGTTGTGTCGTTACATGGTTTTTAGTTACATTTAGGACTGATTTATGTTATTTTTTTAGAATAATTGTTGGATAATAATAATAATAATAATAATAATAATAAAATCTTATATTTAAAATAAATACATTTAAATATATTTATAATTTTTAAAAATGTATATATTTAAATAGTCAACCACCAATAAGTCAACCACATAGTGTCTTTATTTCTTGGAGGATGGGGGAAGGGGGATGTTTGGGGTGGTTTCGCCCAGGTTGCCATTTAAACTAGAACTGATTAAAATAAACCCATTTTTCAGATCTGATTAATTCTAATTGAGACTAAAATCTGTGTCAGAGGTCAAACATTGAGTCTCTTAACACTGTGAGTGAGTGTAAAGCTGATATGCAGATATTCTGACTGTGATTGGCTGGGTTTATTTCCCTCTAAGACCTTTAAGAATGATGGCAGTGAGTGTTCATCCTATCATACACGACTCTATAGCCTTCAACACATCCTCAGGCTTGATCAGTTAGTTGTGTAGAGACGTCTGCAGTGATGGAGATCATGCTAACTGCAGCAGTGTGGATTATTCCCCGTATCAGCACTGTCAACTGTGTGTATGTATGTGTGTGTGTCGCAGCAGTGTGTGTGTGCCTCAGGGTTCTGTACGAGGAGCACATTAGTTCCAGCTGGGAGCTCAAAGAGGCTGTTTATCAGGAGAAGATGAAGAGAAGCGCAGCAGAAATCACTCCTCATTCTCTGCAATAGGTCTGCTGCACCATGATGGAAAAACCTCTTTAGCGTCTCTGTGTTCAGCCTGAATGAGTTCAGCTTCACAGATCTGGCTTTTACATTACAGGATGCTGCTTTACTGTGATATATCTGTGTGTGTGCAGATACTGTAGATTAACCAGAACCAAACACAACACTGATCAACTCATCTAACATGCGCTGAAGATCACAGTTTATTCATTCATTTTCCTTTATTCATCAGGGGTCGCCACAGTGGAATGAACCGCCAACTATTCCAGCATATGTTTTACACAGCTGATGCCCTTCTAGCTGCAACCCAGTACAGGGAAACCCCTATACACACTCATTCACACACTCATACATGCACTACCGCCAATGTAGTTGATCAGTTCCCCTATAGCGCATGTGTTTGGACTGTGGGGGAAACCGGAGCACCCAGAGGAAACCCACACCAACACGGGGAGAACATGCAAACTCATACCCAGCCGGGACTCGAACCAGCAACCTTCTTGCTATCATGCTAACCACTGAGACACCATGCTGCCCTAAAACTAATATGTTAACAGAAAATATTAAGCGAAACCTAAAGAAAATCTCAAATCTAGTAAAGGTCGGGGAGTTTGTGTGTATCCAGAGCTGCAGCTCATTCTGAAAGTAAAGATCTGTATATATTACTAAGTCAATATGGTGAGATATTTTGGTGCGTTTGAACAAGATTTATAAAAGGCATATATTTATTAAAATAATATTTTAGTCATCTAATGATATTAGAAATAAAACAAGAGAATACAATTAAATTCATGCAAATAAAGCAAAAGAAAGTGACAAACGACACAACTCCAAATCAATGAAAAACTCTTTTTTTCCTCTTTTTAATTATTAATTTGTTTTATTGTTCTGTTTCTTTATTTCATATTTCCCCCATATATAATTTGACTGTTGATATATTCATGTTTGTGCAGTGATCTTCAGTTTATTGTTAGATTAGTGATCAGTTTCATCTTTGGTTTGGACTAATCTAATGTGTAGATGCTCACTGATATCACTGTAAAGCATCCTGCAGAAAACACTACTGTAGAAGAGAGATCTGTGAGGGGTACACTATAATTCTGTTTATTTATTTACCAATAACTGTTGAATTAAATATGATCTTTCCACTTCTGAAGATGTTCTGTGACTGAACTCTTATTTTAAACTGTTTAATAAAACTATTTAATTTAAATGCACAAAGATATAGAGCTATATTTACTGAGAAATGCACAAAAATCTACATTTTCAGAAGGAGGTGTAGTCGTTTATGCTGAGCGCTGTATATTAGCTCAAAGGGATGTTGGATGAACCCTTCCGGCTTTGGATTTCTGGGATATTTGATCTAATTCGATCTTCTCTTATCAGTGTGTGTGTGTGTGCGTGTGTGCGTGTGTGCGTGTGTGTGTGTGTGTGTATTCGGGCGACTGGCGGAGTGGTGCATGAAGGAAGCGTTACTGCAGGACTGCCGGTTTAACGTTTAATGATTACTGTACAGGAGATACACTGCTGCAGTTAATATTTACTGCAGAGATGGCGAGCGCATCAGGACACTCACACAACACGTCACACACCACTGATCTGAGCTCAGTCTGCACTTCTGAGCGAGCTGTGCAGTAAATACAGCCTCAGCTTCAATATGACAGTTCATGCTTCCTCAATAGTCACGACACAGAGTCTGCAGTGTGGATTAGGGCTGATCGATTATTGGACAAATCATAATCACCATTACATTGCTCATAACTGGTATCGGATGGGCTGAGGGGCATAATACTCTCTTGGCTTTGAAATAACATTCAGATTTTGGACTCTGAGCTTCAGTTCTTTATAGATCATTTCCAGTTTAGTCTATATTAGTACAAAATGATGATTTTAAAGTTACAGCTTATAATATTGTTTTCATTAAAAAATAATTGCAATTACTGATTGTTCAAATACTTCTTTAAAATGAGCTGAAACAACACATTTCTTAAGATTTTTGCGGGACAACTTAATAGTTTTAAATGGGGCTGAGCAATATGTCGTTTGAGCATTGATATCGCAATCTGTATGTTTGCATTAGTCACATCACATCACATTATATTATTTATTAAAGATTAAATGATAAAGATATTAATGTTTTCTACAGTGTTATTTAACGTTTGATTGTTTAATTTATGTAGTTGAATAAGACACTGTTTATTTATTGCACTTTTAGTTTTGCTCTGCTGTATTATTATATTTTATACAAATGAACTGCAGAGAAAAACACTCGATCATCCTAGTCAATCTAAATTAATCAAACCTTTCCAAATCGAGCTTTTTAAACCAAATATTATTCATATCACAATAGAAATCACAGCAAAACAAAATACTGCAGTGTCAGACTTTTCCAGTGTCGTGCAGCCCGATTTTTATGTTCAGTCCACTTACACTTGTTACAGTCACTGTTAATGTTGGGACAATATGAATGAATGAAGTTATCTTATTAGTCTAAATCAAAGTGGATTGAACAACAAAACAATAATGTTGTCCATCAAAAACTCCTGAGTCGTGTTTCAGCTTATTGTGTATATTAGTAGTTTGCGTTTATAAAATTGCATTAAATAAGTAATAAATTAATGTCTATATAGTAAATAAATGATCTGATCCTGATTCAGAAAATAATTTTAGTGTGTGTGTGTGTGTGTGTGTGTGTGTGTGTGTGTGTGTGTGTGTGTGTGTGTGTGTGTGTGTTTGTCCTGCTGATGCTCTTGTTTTAATGTGTGAACAATAGTGTGTGTGTGTGAGGCGCGAGTGAGCGACACTAATCTGATTAAACTCATCTGTAGACCAATTAAACACACTGAGCCCAATTAGAGGCGCTGCACTGATCACATGCAGGACATCCCATAATGCACGCCGGAGAGCCAACACTGAGGGACACTCACTGGGATTAGATATGTTTGAACACAAGTGACTTTGCAAGAAAATAAACCTGTTTTGGGAAGTTTGTAACGTGCTGAAGAACATACTGTAATTAGAGATGAACGAGATATGACGAAAAATCCTGATAATGATGTACAGGCGGAGACTGTGAAATAAATTTATTTTTATTCATTTTTTTTCTAAGGTGCTGTATTTAGCTTAATATTATTGCTTTGGAGCATAGAATAAATCATTAAAACATGTTAAGGTCAATATTATTAGCCCCCTTCAGCAATATTAGTTTTGGATTGTCTCCAGAATAAACCACTGTTATACAATGACTTGCCTAATTACCCTAACTTTACCCTAATTACCCTAGTGAAGCCTTTAAATGTCACTTTAAGCTGAATACTAGTGTCTTGAAGAATATCTAGTCTAATATTATGTGCTGTCATCATGACAAAGAGAAAATAAATCAGTTATTAGAGATAACACTATTAACACTATTATGATTAGAGATGTGTTGAAGAATAAATTTTTATATAAGGGCTACTAATTTTACCTTCAACTATATCATCATCATCATCATCATCATCATCATCATGTAGTTTATAAATATTTGCATGAAAGTCTTATATATATATATATATATATATATATGTACGTACGTACGCACGCATGCACGCGCGCACACACACACACACACACACACACACACACACACACACACACACACACACACACACACACACATACATGCGCATATATATATATATATATATATATATATATATATATATATATATATATATATATATATATATATATATATATATATATATACACATACATATATACATATTAAAGTCTGTATGTGATCATATTTCTCATTTTATTTACAACTTTAAGACAAATGTTTGATTTTAAAACAAAAAAAGTGTAGAAATAAAAGGCATTTCAAAAACTGCTGTGATTATCGGCTCAATGTAAAAATAAATCTCTTAATAAAATGTAAACGGTGTAAGATTGCAGCTTTTTCACGATGCTGTTCTTCATGTTTCTGTCTGCATCTCTGTAATGGCGTGTAATATTGCACTCTTATAAATGATGTAAATGCACACATGACCATAAACAGTGTTGTGGCATCACAAATAAAACCATTGAGCACAGTCTGAAATAACAGACTGTCATATTGCAGAGCTGTAGTGGAGAGTGAACTCCTGCCGTTTCTGTGCTGTAGTGTGTGGAAGTGATGATGATGCTGTAATAGTGAAGGTTAAACACTGTGGGTCAGTGTGTGTGAGCTGCGCTGGTCATCTCAGAGCTCTTCAACTCTTCATATCTCATCTCTCTCTGTCCAGTAATAGTGGGATTATGAAGAGCGTTTGCCCTCAGCTTTAATTGAAGGCTTCATTATTGTCAGATTGACTCCTGAACTGACGGAGAGACTGATTGAGTCTTCTGTCATGGAAAGCTGTGCAGCGTCATCATATATATACAGCAAGACAATATTAGCCCTTTGTTGTTGTTGTTGTTGTTGTTGTTGTTATTATTACTCGGTGAATTAGGCAAGTCCTTCTGTAGACAATTGATTCATAACATCATTTTTTTAAAGTTCTATTTATTCCACATTTCCACGTTAAGTGAACTTAATTCATTGTCCCAACACAAATTGATTAAGTTAACACAACAAATGTAAGTGGATTAAACATAAAACTAGGGCTGCACAATATAGGAATAATCTGACAGTGCAATATTTAGTTTTGCTGTGATGTATGTTGTAATATGAATATCATTTCAGCTCTATTTGGAAAGACTGCATTCATTTAGATTGTCTGGGATGATCGAGTGTTTTTCTATGCTGTGCATTTGCATAAAATATAATAAATTCATTTATTAAAGTGATGTGCTATGTACAGTTTCACTCGTCCTCCACTTCTTCTAAACCTTTAGGAGTTTCTTTCATCTGCTGAACACAAAAGAAGAGATTTTGAAGAATGTTTAAAACCTGTAACTATTGCCTTCCGTTTGTTTGTTTTTTTCTACTATGCAAGTCAATGTTTACAGGTTTCCAACATTCTTCAAAATATCTTCTTTTGTGTTCAGCAGATGAATGAATCTCCTAAAGGTTTGGAAACACTTGAGTAAACAGTGAGCACATTTTTATTTTTAACAATGTTGACTTAGAATATATCTGCTTTTATTCCAGCAAAACTAACAAATGAGATTCTCTAGAAGAAATAAAGATTATAAGAAATACTGTGAACATTTCTTTAGCCTAAAATCTTTTATTTCAACTATTCCTCTGATTATCATACGGCTGAAATAAGAAGTGTTCTGTTAAATATTACGCTGTTATTTATTCATTTCATGGTGTTTAACAGTGACATTTTATTAATGAAATTAATTACATTTTATTGAGCAATATTTCATGTTTGGACTGAAATTATTAATTCTTGAAAAGCTTTTTACATTTTATTATTTATTATTTCTACATTCTTAATCAAACATTTTGCCCTGAAGATCAAAATAAAGTGAGAAAAATAAATGGTTATAAATGAGCGCCGACTTCACATATACTTTAAAATAACAGGGAAACGTGGAGTGGAGAAATGCTGTATTATTATTATTATTATTATTATTATTATTGTTGTTATTATTATTATCATTATTATTATTATTATTATTATTATTGTTATTATTGTTATTGTTATTATTATTATTATTATTCATTCATTTTCTTATCGGCTTAGTCCCTTTATTAATCTGGGTGTAGCCACTACAGAATGAACCGCCAACTTATCCAGCGAATGTTTCACAGAGCGAATGCTCTTCCAGTTGCAACCCATCACTGGGAAACATTATTGTTGTTGTTGTTGTTATTAATATTATTATTATTATTATTATTGTTGTTGTTGTTGTTGTTACACAGAGAAAAACAAATCGCTTTAATAAAATCACTTTATTTCTAAATTTTTTCTTTGCATATAAACCACCATAAATTACCTTTTGTGCATGAAATGGGCTGTAAAAATCTTGCCTGGCTTTATTATTATTATTATTATTATTATTATTTATTGATTATTGATTGTGTCTCAGTTGCTCAGGGAACAATCACTGAGTGGTTTAAAGGGAATCTAAAGCGTTAAACTGAGGCTATAGTTTCAGTGTTTTAGATTAGCATTCTAGATTACAGCAGCTGTGTGTGTGTGTGTGTGTGTTGGTGTAGTTAATCTCTCTTTATCTTCTTTTTCTCTCTGTAATCCCTCCATCCGTCTCTTTATCCCGTTATCGGCGTCCGCTTCACATCTGCTGTGTTTTCAGAGCTGCTCTTCTGCACACTTTAGCGTCTGTAGTCTCATTAATAATGGACAAACAGCAGCTTTAGGCCTCAGACGTCACGTTAAGGCCAGCTCGGCAGCATTGTGCTCTCAGATACATTTGATCAAACACTGTCTGCTCAGAAAATGAGGAATATTCACAAGCAGAGACAAATACTGGCAGGTAGAGACACAGTTAAAGGGTTAGTTCACACAAAAACAGTGAACATGTCATCATTTACTCCCAAACAGGATTGTCTGAAGAATGAAAAGAGCAGACATTTACTTACTACATTCAGAATGTCTTCATTTGTGTTCAACAGAAGGAAGACACATAGGTTTTGTGGATATTATACATATTTAAAGGCACAGTTCATCCATAAAGAATGAAGATTCTACTTGAAGGTCCTGTGAAAATTTTAATTTATTTTGGATGTTTCAATGTGTTAGTTTAAGGATATCTATAAGCTAGTGTCTCCAAAACAGTGTCAAATTCAGAAGATATTCACCGGCCACTTTATTAGGTACACCTGACTAGTACCGGGTTGGACCCCTTTGGCCTTCAGAACTGCTTTAATCCTTCATGTCAGAGATTCAACAAGCTACTGG
>NC_079440.1:1180118-1182618 GCF_903798145.1 Danio aesculapii
CATTAATGTTGGTTTGACAGATATAAATGTGTGTGTGAGGGTCTTTGCTTCATTAATGTTAGTCTGCAGATATAAATGTGTGTGTGAGGGTCTTTAGGTCATTAATGTTGGTCTGCAGCTATAAATGTGTGTGTGAGGGTCTTCGTGTCATTAATGTTAGTCTGCAGATATAAATGTGTGTGTGAGGGTCTTTGCGTCATTAATGTTGGTCTGCAGATATAAATGTGTGTGTGTGTGAGGGTCTTTGTGTCATTAATGTTGGTCTGCAGATATAAATGTGTGTGTGAGGGTCTTTAGGTCATTAATGTTGGTCTGCAGCTATAAATGTGTGTGTGAGGGTCTTCGTGTCATTAATGTTAGTCTGCAGATATAAATGTGTGTGTGAGGGTCTTTGCGTCATTAATGTTGGTCTGCAGATATAAATGTGTGTGTGTGTGAGGGTCTTTGTGTCATTAATGTTGGTCTGCAGATATAAATGTGTGTGTGAGGGTCTTTGTGTCATTAATGTTGATCTGCAGATATAAATGTGTGTGTGAGGGTCTTTGTGTCATTAATGTTGATCTGCAGATATAAATGTGTGTGTGAGGGTCTTTGTGTCAATGTTGGTCTGCAGATATAAATGTGTGTGTGAGGGTCTTTGTGTCTTTAATGTTGGTCTGCAGATATAAATGTGTGTGTGAGGGTCTTTGTGTCATTAATGTTGGTCTGCAGATATAAATGTGTGTGTGAGGGTCTTTGTGTCATTAATGTTGGTCTGCAGATATAAATGTGTGTGTGAGGGTCTTTGTGTCATTAATGTTGGTTTGATCAGATATAAATGTGTGTGTGAGGGTCTTTGTGTCATTAATGTTGGTTTGATCAGATATAAATGTGTGTGTGAGGGTCTTTGTGTCATTAATGTTGGTTTGATCAGATATAAATGTGTGTGTGAGGGTCTTTGTGTCATTAATGTTGGTCTGCAGATATAAATGTGTGTGTGAGGGTCTTTGTGTCTTTAATGTTGGTCTGCAGATATAAATGTGTGTGTGAGGGTCTTTGTGTCATTAATGTTGGTCTGCAGCTATAAATGTGTGTGTGAGGGTCTTTGTGTCATTAATGTTGGTCTGCAGGTATAAATGTGTGTGTGAGGGTCTTTGTGTCATTAATGTTGGTCTGCAGATATAAATGTGTGTGTGTGTGTGTGTGAGGGTCTTTGTGTCATTAATGTTGGTCTGCAGATATAAATGTGTGTGTGAGGGTCTTTGTGTCATTAATGTTGGTCTGCAGATATAAATGTGTGTGTGTGTGTGTGAGGGTCTTTGTGTCATTAATGTTGGTCTGCAGATATAAATGTGTGTGTGTGTGAGGGTCTTTGTGTCATTAATGTTGGTCTGCAGATATAAATGTGTGTGTGAGGGTCTTTGTGTCATTAATGTTGGTCTGCAGATATAAATGTGTGTGAGGGTCTTTGTGTCATTAATGCTGGTCTGCAGATATAAATGTGTGTGTGTGTGAGGGTCTTTGTGTCATAAGTGTTGGTTTGCAGATATAAATGTGTGTGTGAGGGTCTTTGTGTCATTAATGTTGGTCTGCAGATATAAATGTGTGTGTGAGGGTCTTTGCTTCATTAATGTTGGTCTGCAGATATAAATGTGTGTGTGAGGGTCTTTGCGTCATTAATGTTGGTCTGCAGATATAAATGTGTGTGTGTGTGAGGGTCTTTGTGTCATTAATGTTGGTCTGCAGATATAAATGTGTGTGTGAGGGTCTTTGTGTCATTAATGTTGGTTTGATCAGATATAAATGTGTGTGTGAGGGTCTTTGTGTCATTAATGTTGATCTGCAGATATAAATGTGTGTGTGAGGGTCTTTGTGTCATTAATGTTGGTCTGCAGATATAAATGTGTGTGTGAGGGTCTTTGTGTCATTAATGTTAGTCTGCAGATATAAGTGTGTGTGTGAGGGTCTTTGTGTCATTAATGTTGGTCTGCAGGTATAAATGTGTGTGTGTGAGGGTCTTTGTGTCATTAATGTTGGTCTGCAGATATAAATGTGTGTGTGAGGGTCTGTGTCATTAATGTTGGTCTGCAGATATAAATGTGTGTGTGAGGGTCTTTGCGTCATTAATGTTGGTCTGCAGATATAAATGTGTGTGTGTGTGAGGGTCTTTGTGTCATTAATGTTGGTCTGCAGATATAAATGTGTGTGTGAGGGTCTTTGTGTCATTAATGTTGGTTTGATCAGATATAAATGTGTGTGTGAGGGTCTTTGTGTCATTAATGTTGATCTGCAGATATAAATGTGTGTGTGAGGGTCTTTGTGTCATTAATGTTGGTCTGCAGATATAAATGTGTGTGTGAGGGTCTTTGTGTCATTAATGTTAGTCTGCAGATATAAGTGTGTGTGTGAGGGTCTTTGTGTCATTAATGTTGGTCTGCAGGTATAAATGTGTGTGTGTGAGGGTCTTTGTGTCATTAATGTTGGTCTGCAGATATAAATGTGTGTGTGTGAGGGTCTTTGT
>NC_079440.1:1187618-1225118 GCF_903798145.1 Danio aesculapii
GTGGAGCTGGAGCGGGAGTATGATCCAGCATGTGTGTGTGTGTGTGTGTGTGTGTGTGTGTGTGTGTGTGTGTGTTGGCTTCATCTGCTGGCCTAGCATGTGTGTTGTAGGCGCATATGCTAAATGATGCATGAGATCCTCATGAATATTGGATCTGCGGCTGAATGTGCTGCTGCAGCTCATCAGACAGACAGAAGTGCAGCGTCTCTGCTGTTACACTCCTCATTCTGCTCCAGATCTTCAGTCCGCCTCATTGCTGCTCTGTTAACCCAGCTGAGTTACTCTTCTCGCTCTCTGGGTGGATCGATTAACCTCGTGTGCGTGTGCGCAGGCTTCGCAGGACACCGTGTGGAAGTTTTCTCTTGTCTGATTGGCTACTGAAAGCACCGTTGTCCGCTGACGTGCCTGGTTACCCTCATTAACCCAGCTGAGCCTGTAGATGTGACTGGAGCTGAGCACTGCTGCCGTCACATTCACTAGTCAAACACTCTGTAGTCATCATGGCAAGACTAAACACATCAGTTATTACTAGCGAGTTTGTTTTGATATAAGATGTGTGTGTGTTATAGTTGCTTATTATATAGAAATATGGTGGTGCGGCGGGTAGCACGTTCACCTCACAGTATGAAGGTTGCTGGTTCAAGCCCCAGCTGGGTCAGTTGGTCAGTCTTTTCTGAATATTCTAATGATGTGTGTGTGTGTGTGTGTGTGTGCAGGGCTCACAGGACAGCATGTGTGGTCAGGAGGGTGCAGTGGTCCCGTTCTTCCCCCCTCCTCCTCCTCCTCCTCCACAGAATGGGCTCTCGCTGGAGTTCAGCAGCAGCAGCAGCGGCGGCGGCAGCAGCAGCGTTTACAGCAGCAGCGGGCAGACGGAGGCGGTGGCGGGGACCAGCAGCGGAGCCTCCAACTCCAGCACACAGGTAACACACACACACACAACCTCCTCCAACCCCAGCACAGATGTAAGATCTAACACTCCTGCTACAGATGGAGATCTCACACCCTGTGGCCAGCTGCAACAACACACACACACACACACACACACGCAATATCTTCCTGTTGGTAACAGATTATATGTCACCTTGAACCATAAAACCAGTGTTGTCATAAGTGAGGATTTTTCTCTTCAACATTACTGACTCTCTCCTCCAAAACACCCCAAAGTGCTCAATAATGTTTAGGTCTGGGTACTGTGCAGGCCATGGGAGATGTTCAACTTCACTGTCATGTTCATCAGACCGCTCTGTCTCCAGTCCTGCTGTGTGTATCGCTGCATTATCATCCTGATACACACCACCGCCTTCAGGATACAGTGATTGACCCATTGGGTCACATTGACTTCCAGAATGGTTGGGTAGTGCTTGGCAGTGACCCAGCTGGCACCAGTATTGGACTGAGGGAACGCCATGATATTGAACCCAAATCATCACTGATCCCCCCATGCTTCACTCTGGGCTTCAGCAGTCTGGGTGGGACGCTTCTGTGGGGCTTCTCCACACCGTAACTCTCCTGTTTATAGTCGAATGACTCTGCTAATGGACCCCTCACACCCTGCTCTACTGCTGGAATGAAGATCAGTGGAGATCAGCCACCAGCTGCTCACATTTAGCCATCACACCTCCAACACTATACTGACCAGTGTTTCAGTTTTAGTGTCCAACCCCTGCACACACACACACACACACGCACACACACACACACACACACACACACACACACACACACACACACACAAAGCAGTAATATTGCTGATAATATTGTGCATCAGTTTAACAAGAAGGATAAGAAATCATCTTGTCCACTAGCAGACAGTCTACTTCATGCTGACACACACACACACACACACACACACACACACACACCTCTGCTGTTGTTGTGACCATTGTATTTTCAAATATTCACAATCTTGTGTGTGTGTGTGTGTGTGTGTGTGTGTGTGTGTGTGTGTGTGTGTCAGGTGTGTGATGCCTCTCCTCATGCTGATAATCAGCTTGTGTTGGTGTCGAATGCTGTAGCGATCCGTGAAGACTCTTCAGATGCCAAAGGGACCCCCAAACGCCTCCACGTCTCCAACATCCCCTTCCGCTTCAGAGACCCTGACCTGCGGCAGATGTTCGGGGTATATAAAGCAATATAAAACACATTTAGATCAGTAAAATATCTGCATACATTATTATTTAAGTGTTAGACAGTGCTTGGGCTTCTTTCTTCATCCTCAAGTTTATTTATAATGACTAGCGTATGCTGGAACTCCTCATGAGTTCAGAAAGTCTACATATCAGTCCGTCATTATTCTTCATGTGCTCTTATTGTAAAGTGTTAGCAGGATTGTGTTGAGATGTTCTCTACACTGTTCACTGCTCTCTCTCTCTCTCACTCTTACATCAAGTTTACATAATTACATCATTATTTAGCATGTTCATTTATTACAGTAGTGTGAATTATTCAACTGTAATCATCACGTCTTGCGCATGCTAGTCTTAGAATTGAACATGCTTTAAATTTGGTGAATTATCCAGTGATGTGCACTTTGTAGGGCACTTACAGTGGAATAGAGCAAACATTAGAGGCGGTGAGAGAGAGGATGAGGATGGAGAACCGCTGTTTTTAGCTTCAGGCGTTATTTTTTTTTATAGTCTGTGACGTGTGAAGGAGACACTTCTGCCCCCTGCTGGAGGACTCTACACCTGCAGGCTTTCATAAGCACATGTTTTTAGCCTTTTTTTGCTGTTTATGCGGAAAAATAATCTGCAGAATGATTTGGAGAGAATTAGAGCTGAAAACTGAACACATCAAATAAAAAAAGTACATTTTTATTTAAGATTTACAATCAAACTCCATTTGGAGACACTCATTTGATAAACAAAGCTATAGCTGCACGGCAAAAAATGCTTTACTGAAGAGTTTTAGTTTCCAGTCCAAATATCTCAAAACTCTCAAATGAAGAAGCATTTCTAGACAAGCACAACATGTAGAGTTGTGTTCAGAAATAATGAGTCAAAATGAAGAGAGTTTTTCATTAAAACAAGCAGAATAATCTGACCATGGGAGAAGCAGAATAATCTCACGTCAAAGCAAAAGCAAGATTATTCCACTTCCCCGTCTTCAGATTATTTGACATATTTTAAGAATAAAACTCTTCATTTTGCCTCATTTTTTCTGAAAGCAAGACTGTGTGTTTTGCTTGTCTCTAAAATGCTTCTTGATTTACAAATCTTGTGATATTTGGAGAAACAAGAGTAAAACTCTGAGTAACTACACTGAGAGACTGAAATATTGCTTCACCAATTGGATTGTACATGAATCTAAAGTTATTCCATTTAAAAACTGCATAAAGCATAAATCTGCACATTTACATTAGTACATAAATACTATTTTCTCTTTCTCTCTGTGTGTGTGTGTGTGTGTGTGTGTGTGTGTGTGTGTGTGTGTGTGTGTGTGTGTGTTTATTTTAGCAATTTGGAAAGATTCTGGATGTGGAGATCATCTTCAATGAAAGGGGCTCAAAGGTAAGAAGCTGTTATTAGTTGCTTGTTGAAAGTGCCATCAGATTATATTCAAGTTAAACGCATTGAAAAGGACCCAAATATATAGTAGCAGTTGTGTAATTAGATGCTAATTTATACTATCAACCTCCAAAACTCGGCATATAAAAGATTATAATCCAAATAAAAGTGTTGTGCATTTCTGAAGCAGTTTCATGCTAACGGTCTAATCTGATTCAATTCATTATGCTAAGCTAAGCTAAAAACAAGCCAGAACAAGAAATCAGCTGAATGGATTTAACAATGGTTCAAGTAAACAGCACGCTGCAAAAATGCTTATCTTGATTTTATCTGGACTCTAAATATTCATAAATGAAGTATTTTCTAGACACACCAAGCTGCACAGCAAACAAGCAAAATAATCAGCCATATTCAAAGCAAAAAAACAATTATTCTGCTTCCCCTGTTATCAGGTTATTTGACTTATTTTCAGAATAAAACTGGCTTCGTTTTGACTGGTTATTTCTGAAAACAAGACTCTTGTGCTTGTCTAGAAAATGCTGCCTGATTTAAGAGTCTGTAGATATTTGTTCTAGAAATAAAAGCATGTTTTGCTTTAAGCAGACTCGAGCTTACTAAATAAGAAATCTTTTTTTAAATGTTTTTTATTTAAATGCTAATGGTCTAATCCAATTCAATTCACTATGCTAAGCTAAGCTAAAAACAACTCTGCTAGAACAGGAACCATTTTCAATCCCTCCAGCTGATTACAGTTTAACGTTTACAGTGATGAACTGATATGAAATGAGCATATTTCACTAAAGAAGCGCGAGTGTTGTTGTGTTTCTGAAGTCAGCCGCTGCTGTTTGGTGTGTGTGTGTGCAGGGTTTTGGGTTTGTGACGTTCGAGTCGAGCGGGGATGCAGAAAAGGCTCGCGAGCGGCTCCACGGCACCATCGTGGAGGGCCGGAAGATCGAGGTCAGTCTGCTTCTCTCTCTCTCTCTCTCTCTCTTTCTCTTCTGATGTTCATTTCACACCTTACCTGACCAAACGTGTCTTTAAACTGACGCTCAAGATGCTCAGCTGTGTGTGCGCGTGTGTGTGTGTGTGCTGCATCATGGGGAGTGTGTGTGTGTGTTTGAGCTTAGCAATGCATGGTTGCATCTGGACTGCAGATCCTGTGAGTTTCTGGGCTGTTTTTGGATTGGTTGTTGTCTGGGTTATTAACAGCATGTGGTTGTTCTGTTTTTTTCCCTTTGAGTTCCTTGATTCTGTTGTGTACTGAGCATGCTCACGGTTAGCCAATCACACGCGTGCATTAGATGCCGTCTCTCTCCTGGTTTGAATGGCTTTCTTTTGTTTGTTTTGTTCATGAAACATTTGCTTGGATTTTTGATTAAGACACACACACACACACACACACAGGAACACTGTTGATGATTCTGAATGCTCCTCACGACGTTTGGTGTTGTCTCTTTATGGCATCCGTGTGCATACTGTGAGAACGGCGCTCCTCTGATGCTTGTGTACTCGATGTTTTAGTGCATTTGTAGATTGTTCTGTGACTCTGGAGGATGAGCAGCAGCTTGCCGTGTGTGTGTGTGTGTGTGTGTGTGTGTGCATGTGTTTCCCTCGTGAGGCGCAGCGTGTTGCAGTGCTGAATTCTGGGTGTTTTTCTCGATCTGGATCTCCTGCATGAGACGCTGCCTGTGTTTGTCTCTCAGGGAAATGATTGATTCCACTTCATCTTTTGGCTCATTTCAGCCGATAATCACAACTCAAATCCTCTCTTATTTCTGAAGCAGTCTGTACGGGTAACGCTAATGTGAGTGTGTAGATCAGGGGTGTCAAATTCAGTTTAGGTCAAAGGTCAAACTGTTGAAAATCATGTAGCGTCATGTAGACTCAATGTTTTCATTCACTGCTGTTCCTTCTTTGAGTTTGTCTCTCATTTCAAGTCTAAATATCTACAAACTCTTAAATCAGTCAGCATTTTCTAGACAAGAACAAAATATAGTGTTGATTTCAGAAATAATGAGTCAAATGAAGACAGTTTCTCATTAAAACAAGCAGAATAATCAATATCTTATTAATCAATTGACAATGGGGGACGCAGAATACTCTCATTATCTCTGACATTATTAAACTTCCCCTATTGTCAGATTATTCTGCTTGTTTTAAAGAAACACTCCCTTCATTTTGACTTTAAAACTAGACTAGATTTTGTGCTTGTCTAGAAAATGCTTCTTGTTTTAGGAATTTTGAGATGTTTGGACTAGAAACAAGACAAACTCTGAGTAAGAGCAGCAGTGCAGGGTTCTGTTACTGAATCCAGTGTTGAAGCGGCGCAGCTTCTGTCTTATTATGGTTATAAAATAATCTAATTTGATGATTAATAGCTGTTTAATATATGTTAGAATGTAAAGATAACCAGAGCTTCTGTAAATAAAGTGCATTTAATAACTTTATATTTAGTTTAACCATGACGTGTGCAGACACAGTATTGTTAATATTATAAATCAGAGTAGTAATGTAATATTACACACTGCAAGTCAGAATGTCCATTCCCCTTCAGTTCCTTTGATCTAAATCTGCAGTTCTTCCTATTTCAGTGGTGTATTTGAAACCATCACTTCAATGTGTTCATCTTTATTGATTTATTTGTGTTTATTTATTTGTTCTCACCATAAAAAGCCTTGTTTAAAATAATAATATTAGTGCTGGATAAAGATCAATCCTGATTAACCACATCTAAAATAAACACTTGTTTTGACATGTGTGATTATATTTCCTCATATATATATATATATGTGTGTGTGTGTGTGTGTGTGTGTGTGTGTTTTATAAATGCATAATAAATATGCACAGTACACACACACACACACACGTTTATTATGTCTAAACAATCGTGTATTTTGGCTGTGGTTAATCAGAGTTTAATTTTGGCCCAGCACTAATGAAATATGAAGTATTAGTTAGCGTTTCCTTTGTGGCAGGCCTGTCCATGTGCAGTGAGTGATGAGGACATGTGAGATTCACTTTTCACCCATAATATGTTTCATTTGTTGTCCACAGATTCCGTTTCAAACGTTCCCAAAAGCTGTGAATTAAAAAGGTTCTGCTTACGCAACACCACACACACGTAAGCGCTCACTTGCTCTCCTGACAATGAAGAAGGCCCATTCTGCACCACACACACACACACACACACACACACTGCAAATAATGCTGTTCCTACTCAGTTTGTGTCTGTTTCTAGTCCAAATATCTACAAACTTTTAAATCAAGAAGCCTTTTCTAGACAGGATTAGTCTCTTACTGATGCACTATTCCTCAGCTGATAGTAGTGTAAAAGCCGTGCTGAAATATTCCCTTTATTCTAAAAGAAAGAGTGCACTGTAAATGCCGGATGATGCACTTTGTCAACCGTTACAAGTGTGTGGTGTTGAACACTTCACACACTCAACACTAGCATTTTTGCTCATGTAGCAGAAGGGGAGGAGCTATTGGTGAAGGAAAGTGGCTACTGTTGAAGAGGAGGAGCTGCTGATAAAAGGGAGGAGCCTCTGATGAAGGGGAGGGGCTAGTGGTGGTGATGTGGAGGAGCTACTGATGAAAGGGAGGAGCTACTGATGGTGAAGGGGAGGAGCTACTAATGGTGAATGGGAGGGGCTACTGATGAAAAGGAGGAGCTACTGATGAAGGGGAGAAGCTACTGATGAAAAGGAGGGGCTGCTAATGAAAGAGGAGCTACTGATGAGTTAGTGATTAAGTGGGAGGAGCTGATGTTGGATTTCTTCCTTTATTTTGGGTTGTGCATGTACAATTCTCCTAGATGGATGATTCTGCTGCCTCCCGAACGCAGTGAACACTCATGGCCGCTACTGTTCTGTAATTTGCTTATTATTTATTCCACTAATTTAGCAAGCGTTAAACATCGGCTGGAAAACAGTTAGAATTTCCGGTTAGTAATAATAGTGTTTCATTAGGGACCAGACTAAACTCCTATACTATGCTGCTGAGAGTGTAGAAACAGAAGATTTCGCTTGCTTTACAGAGAGCTCACTCATTTTGACTAAGTTATTTGGACCAGAATCAAGACACAAACTCCAGGTGTGAGAGTCATGTTTGCAGTGTGCGTAGGCCGTGCGCATATATGTGTTTGGCACCCCTGGTGTAGTTGCATGAGTCCTGCACTCCGCAGCGCCCCCTGCTGTCCGTGGCTGAGTGTGCATGGGAGCGCAGCGCCGCAGCTTCATTGGGTTTGCATGAGTCTGAGCGATCAGATTCACTGGAGAGCAGAAATAAAGGGGTTTAACGTGAGCGGCGGCAGCACTGTCAGATCAGTTCATTGGTTTGCTTCCTGAATGCCATTGATTTGACATTTCTGATGTGTTGTAGAGAACATGATGACTGTGTTGTGTGTAATGACCCCCTAATGTCTGTTTGTGTTTTCTGGAGAGCAGATCTGTGGAGAGAGCGATGCACATCATCAGACTCTTCACTCATCTCTCTCTCTCTCGCCAGTCTGTCTGTCCGGCTCTGCGCTCACTGTCTTTCCTGTGTGTTGCATCACTTCCTGTCCCTGTGTCTATATTTGGTCTGTGATGTCACTGATTAGGCCCCTCCCCCTGACTGATGTCATTAGTCCGGCATGTCAGCAGCCTCACTAACTGCTCTGGTAGACAGACGTCCATCCGTTCATCTCTACTTGCTTCTATTTTGGCCTTTAGCTCCAGCTTTGAGTCGGTCGCAGATTCACTCTGTGCTGCATTTCACACCCATGATGACTCTCTCTCTCTCTCTCTCTCTCTCTCTCTCTCTCTCTCTCTCTCTCTCTCTCTCTCTCTCTCTCTCTCTCTCTCTCTCTCTCTCTGTGTGCGTGTGTGATCCTCTAATCACTGGTCCCTCTCTCCTCCTCCTCCTCCTCCTCCTCCTCTATGACACAGACGAATGCGGCTGCAGGCTCTTTAGCGCCCCCACAGGCAGACTTGATCTCCTGAAGATGTGTGTGTGTGTGTGTGTGTGTGTGAACGTCTCCCCGTTTCTCTTTGGGTTTCCTCATTCTTCTGCATTGTTTGCTTTGTTGTTTTCTTTTGATCATTCTCTCCTTTTCCTTTCTGTTCCCTTGACGATTTCTGTGTTTGTTGTTGTTATTGTTGTCAGTCTCCACGGTAACTGCTCGCGTGTCGTCACGCCGTTTCCTGGCTCATGGTAAGTCTGTGTATGTACGGCTTCATCAATCCCACAACTCAACCCCCTGAGATCTAAACTCCAGCCCTCCCCAGCTTTACACACTGTGGTCTTTCGCTCTCTTGTGTGTTTCCGCACTTGATTATCTTGTTAGTATTTCTCGGAGGGATCAGAGATGCGTTTAGAGCCCATGCGGAGGCGACGGCAGCCCTCGTCCTCGTTTTCTCCCAGTTTGGCCGAACGCATCCAGCTAGCGGCGTAAGCGCCCGAGGTCTGTCCTGGGGAGAAACCGAGCTTTACGAGCTCCTCATGTCTATGATAGTCGCTAAGGACCACAGAGCACTGACAGAAATGATCTTCCCTCTTTCTCCATCTTCATTAACACGTTTCCCACACACTGACCATGGCTGATCACACTCACACTAAACCCTCCATCTTCCTCCATCATCTTCATCTGGTGTTAGCGCTGGGTGTCATGACCCGACTCTCGCTTCACTAGAATCACATATACAGCATCACACTCCAGGTCATCTGTAATATTGAGTGTAAAACTGAACTGGGAAATCTCAGTACTGAACTGATAAGTGGTATTAATTAGAGTGGTAATAACGATAAAACCTTAACGATACCCATCTGTACACTGAAAAAAATGATTCAAAGATGATTCCTTGGATTTACTCAATTTTTTTACATTAAGTGCTTGTAAACAATTTATTTGGGTTGAATTTAAACAAGCAAATTAAGTTGAACATTGTTCAATTTAATTTGTTTGTTTAAATTCAACACAAATAAATTGTTTGCAACAGTTTTGCATGCAACTCTTTTTTCAGTGTAGTTATTACTGCGTTTGAGGAAAACATTCAGCGTCTACACAACTGTGTGAAACACATGATTCATAACCATTTACATATACTTGCTGGCATTTCTGTTTATCAGCTGTGTAGCTTGACCAATCAGACAGTGTTACACCATATTCCAGAAGAGCCAATCAGAGAGTGAATGTGGATAGCCACGCCTCCGTTTTTAAAATTCCGCATTTTAGCCAGTCTATACTGAAACTAAACAGCAGTGTTACCAAACTAAAACAGGGTCAAAACGCCAAGTTTCTGCAGGTCCAATACTCAGGATGACTAGAGTAACCATAACACACATACTATACATTTTAAAAGGAGAACGCACTAGCATAATCAGCGCCTCAGCCTGCCGTTGATCTGATGCCTTTATGATTCAGACCGCAAAGGGAGAAGTGTATAAATCTGATGTTTAAACATTTAATAGAGGTGAATAAATGCATTTATAAACAGATGCACACCTCTCACTCAATGGTGATGATGAGATCCTGATTAAGGGGCCGTTCACACATCACGTCTAAAAGCACGAGGCGCATCGCTTCACTGATTTCACTGCACTTGTGCTCCAGTGGTGTCTGTTGTTGACAGGCAACCATCAGCCGTTCTCTCAGACAAACCATCGCTGCAGCTCTGATTTCTTATTGGGGAACATGTAGAAGCCCTGCAGTGTTTGGGTGCTCCGTGTTCATCTGACGTTATTAATCTGCTGTTATGACTGAAATGTGTGTATTGCTTACAAAGTGTGAAGCTGATTGGTTCTAGTCACCTAACGTGCCGTTCGCGTGTGACAATCTGAAAATATGAGACGTTTTTAACGATGTGTGCCTGGAAAACGTGTGCGCATACGTCCCTATTTGCATGCCTCCATTGAAATTAATAGACAAAGTAGGCAATGTGTGAACAGCCCCCAATGCTGCTTACTGCTCACTGTCTGGGATTATGGAGAGTGATAGGAAAGCAGTGCACACGGCAGCAGAACACACCTGGGTGAGTACATCATGACTGCTTTCATTTCTTAAAGAATATTTAGATATGAAGAGAAGCATGTTGAGCAGAGTTTACTCCATTTAAAGTAATAACAACATATGAATAGCCAACCCAACTAAAATAACCCAAGCTGCTGGATTAGACTATTGAAATCAGTGTCAAACGCTGTGGTGCAAACTTAAAAATTCCAAATCATGACATGCTAACGCCACAGTAATATCCTCAGATGGACGCGTTTCATACGGTCATGGCGCCCGGTGCTAACCTGCATCCCTCATTTCATCTGTGATTGTTCTGATCACTCCATCATCGTCATGCTTCCACCAGTTCAGGCCCAGATATCTGCTGATTATTGCACAGCCTATGAGCCAAAAACGCCCCGAAATACACACACACACACACACACACACTCACACACACCGAAATTGTTCCTCAGACGATATTTCTGCCCTTATATTCATGTGAGGATGAGCGACTCCAGCTTGTTTTGGTCTTTGTTTTGGACCGTGTGTGTGTGTGCGAGTGTGTGTGTGTGTGTGATGGTGTTTGCATATTGGTCTTCAGCGTGTGAAAGAACCGTGTTGATGCCTGCCGGTGTTTTCCGTCTTCATGATTTCATTTATTGTGACATGTAGCATATGCATCTCTCTCTCTCTCTCTCTCTCTCTCACCCATAAACTCCGTCACTCCTCACAAGGTCTGACAACAACCAATCACAGGCTTCCTTTCATTTGACGCACCTTGATGTTCTTGTTCATGACAAACTGGATGGCTTTTTGAGTTTGACGTTTCTGATTGGGTGGACTGTTCTCTCTCTCTCTCTCTCTCTCTCTCTCTCTCTCTCTCTCTCTCTCTCTCTCCCTCTCTCTCCCTTTTTCTTGTTTTTTGTGGTTCCATTGAATGTCGACTGGCTCTTTTTCCTTTCCTGCATCCCTCTGTTTCTGAACACCCCCCCCTCCTTTTCTCTTGGTATGATCTGTTTTTATGTGTGTGTGTTTTATTTTTCACGAGGGGGCGGGATTAGGCTGCGGAGTATTTGGATTGGTCCGTAGGCTGCATCTGATGCTTGCTGATTGGCTGATATGCTCATCTCTGGTTAATGACCTGTAATTGGCTGAATGTGATTATTTGCTCAGAGCTGTGCACAGTGTATTGATTTCGTCATGTGTGATCTCTTTGTTTCTCTCTTTTTTTATCTCTCTCCTCCATTTTTAGCGATGGAATGCCCTGTTTTTTGGTTTGCTTTTCTTTAACGCATTGATTTCTGGGTTTTTGTGTTGAATGTTTGAAAATCGGAGTTTATTGATGCATGAAGCAATATAAGGGGATATCAATGAGTCCACAATTTCTGCTGTAATGTAAAGATAGCGTTCAGATGATTGATTGATTGTAATTGCTGATCTGTAAACGTCACTACATGCTAATGGTGTAATTCTCAGTGATCTTCACGTGTGTGTTTGACTGCAGACGTTTGGATAAGAACTGTAATGCAGCGTTCAGTGTGTGTTCTTCTGCGATTCTGATCAGATCTTGCCTCTTTCTCTGATGAACAGGTCAATAACGCTACGGCTCGAGTGATGACCAATAAGAAGATGGTTAGCCCGTATGCTAACGGGGACAGTCTCGGCGCACTGCCCTACGGTACATACACTACATCCACTGTAATATATACTTCACTCATAATGATCACAGGCGTTTAATTAGCATGTTTTCTCTGTGTTTGTGTTCAGCTGGGTGGAAACTGAGCCCCATGATGAGCGCCATGTACGGGCCGGAGTTCTACGCAGGTCAGAAACAACACAATCATCATCATTTAGTTCCATTTGAAGTGTACTATTGCTGTAGGTACTATTGCATAGGGTGTACTATTGCTGTAGGTACTATTGCATAGGGTGTACTATTGCTGTGTGTTTGCCAAAGAAGACATGCAGCGTAGGATTATAATGGTGCACTGCAAAAATTCAGTTCATACTTAAGAGTTTTAGTCTTGTTTCTAGTCCAAATCTGTCAAGATTCTTAAATCAAGAAGCATTTTCTTGACAAGTATAACACATTGTGTTGTTTTCACAAATAATGAAGGGAGTTTTTCATTAGAACAAACAAAATAATCTAGTTTCAAAATGAAAACAGGATCAAGTCAACAATATCAGTATTGTGCATGCTCATCATCACCATATTTTGAGTTATTGGCTGCGTCCCAAATCTCCTACTGGAGTATGCACTCCATTTGAGTTTGAGTTTACTAAATGAACGTTACTATACACTACCTGACAAAAGTCTTGTGGCCTATCCAAGTTTTAGGAACAACTGATAATAACTTCTAGTTGATGATTTGGTGTCAGAAGTGTCTTATATGAAAGGTAAAGGCCTCTAGATGAGGCTTATTTGAGCACAATATAATCTGATCATGTCTTGATGTTGACTGATTTGATTAGGACAGTAAGGTCTGACTCTGCTTAGACTAAAGTCTGCTCACTGAACCTTCAATAATGTCCAGTATAGAATATGTGCTCATGCTGCAGTGGAAACAGAATGAATATTGTGTCTGACTCCATCATGAGCTTGGAGGACTGCATCCATACATCTCTGACATGACTCAAATCACTGATTAATAAAGTCATCTGGAATGGTGAAGAAAGCCTTCTTGCAGGACTCCCAGAGTTCATCAAGAGTCTTTGTGTTCATCTTCAACGCCTCCTCCTTCATTTTACCCCAGACATGCTCAATAATGTTCATGTCTGGTGACTGGGCTGGCCAATCCTGGGCCACCTTTGCTTTCAGGAGCTTTGATGTGGAGGCTGAAGTATGAGGAGCGCTATCCTGCTGGAGAATTTGCCCTCTCCTGTGGTTTGTAATGTAATGGGCAGCACAAATGTGGAACCCCAAACCATGATGTTTCCTTCACCAAACTTGACTGATTTCTATGAGAATCATGGCTCCGTGTGGGTTCCAGTAGGTCTTCAGCAGTATTAGTGATGATTGGGATGCAGATCAACAGATGATCCAGCAGAGAAATCCACCTTCTGACACTTTTACAGATCATCAACTAGTCGAGTTATTATGTGTTGCTCTTACATCTGGAGGATCCAGCTTTTATCAGGTAGTGTAGTGTGAATGTAATTTAGACTTTCTACATTCACCTTTTGTTATGATCACATGACCTCACCGCATCAGTTGTGTCACTTCATTCGCGTTCATGAATTCTCTCGCGGTGCATTATGACATAACGTAGGATCCATCAGATGCACATTACGGAATCTAGGCCAGGGAGTAGTACAGTAGGTCATCCAGGAACTTCTCACACTGTTTTTACAATATTATAGATTCAGACACACTTCTTGCTCACTTACTGTATTTAATGTACTACACAGTAGGGAAGTGTGCGATTTTGGACGCAGCTGTTGAATATGGCCATATGTCTACAGTGTTTACTGATGATAATGTCACCATGTAGTTCCAGGGTTTCCGTATTCGACCACCGCCGCCGCCGCAGCTGCCGCATCCACCGCTGCCAGCTTCAGAGGAGCTCACCTGCGGGGCCGTGGAAGACCGGTGTACGGAGCGGTGCGCGCTGCTGTCCCTCAGGCTGCCATATCCGCATACCCTGGGTAACACACAAACACACACACACTCATACTTACACACCCAAAAAATGTACACACTCTTACATATGCACTCCCACATACACACTTGCACACACACACACACACATTTATTATAAACACACACACACACAGGCGCAGCAGATGAGTATGCTCTCCAGTGTTCTGCATGCTGCATGACCGTGTGCTTCAGCTGGTTCTGCTCACACAATGAAATATACACATTAAATCAGTCACTCAGAAAATGCCACCGCCGACCCGTCAGTCTCAATCTGAAAGTGCAGTGATGGGTTTAATGACATGTACACATTTTTAGTTTTGACTCAAGTTATTAAATTATTAAAGCCCTAAAGTCATTTTTATTATTGTTGTAATTAGTTTTTTGCATAAATGTAGACACCTGCCCCTCATTTAATTGTTTATTTTATTATATTTATTTTTATTGTTGTTTTTTTATATATATTTGTTTATTTTTTAAGTATTGTTCATGTTTGTAAGATGTTAATTAAATCATAAATGAAAAAATACTGTTTTATTGATGTAATAATTAGTCATTTATTCTTGATAAATATTAGCTCACCCAACACTGCAGTAAAATGTTTAAATAATAATAATAAAGCGGATCAAAGTGGCATTTTGAATCTGTGTTATGACCAAGTGCACTGCATGTGTGTGAATTAATGTTTTCACTTTCTCTTTTCCGTGCTCTTCATCTGTCCTGCCATTTCCTCTTCCTCTCCTTTTTGTTTTACCTTCCGTCACCACACGGTGGCGCCATTATATTATTTTCTCTCTCCGTTTTTCTTTCTTTTTGCTGTCATTTTTGTTTTTCTGTCTCTCAGTGTGGTGTACCAGGATGGGTTTTATGGAGCTACAGAACTCTATGTAAGTATGACACTTCCTGTCTCCTGTTTTTCACTTCCTCTCTCTTTTCCTCCTCTCTTTACTGTGTGGAAACTGCAGATGCACAGAGCCGCTCGCCGGGTTTACTCTGGCATAATTTAATGATATCAGAATCACTTGATGGTGACAGTTCATAAGACTGACATTAAACCTTTATAACCTTGTGAATGAGATTTAATGCATGCTTATAACCACTGTTATTAAGGGTCATTGGCTCAGTTATGATATTTTAAATGCAAAGATGACACTGTTTGTTATGAAAACTTCACATAAATGCATCACAACCTATGTTTGACATTACCAAGGCAACAACTTGTCATAAACACGATCATCATGATGCATTATAACTGTTATAAATATGTTTCTGATCCTGTTTTCAGTGGAACAAACTGTATATGTCATTATAATGACTCATTAAAAGTGTCATGACCATCATCATTAATAATATTTAAAGACATTATGGGCAAATTCAGCTTGTAGCACTGTTTTTGAGATTACTGATGCTGTTATTACATTCATGACATAGTTATAATGCTTTATGACAGATTTATGACATGTTTTGATAATGTCAAGTCGTCATGACAGACAAAATCAGGTTGTGATGTATTTGTCAAGTTGTCATAACAAACAATGTTGCATTTAAAATATCATAACTGAGCCAATGACACTTAATAACAGTGGTTATAAGCATGCATTAAATCTCATTCATGACATTATAAAGGCTTAATGACAGTCTTATGAACACCTCTTCAAGTAAAGTATCACCTATTGGCTTGCAGATTGGGGTGGCTCTGTGTGTGCGCCGGCGTGTGTGTGCGTGTGTGTGTGTGCGTGTGTGTGTGTGTGTCCAGGTTGACGATAGCTCTTTCTGTTTTCTCTGTAGAATAGTGTTTCAGGACACTCTGGTTAGTAGCAGAATGCCTCAGGTAGGCTCACAGACGGATAGTGTGCATCTCTCCTTTATCTGATTAATCATCTGTTTGATATTATTGATGGTGTGAGATTGCTGTCTCTGTTTCCCTACTAACTCACAGTAATCTGACAGGAGTGAGGGCTGGAAGGGGGAGAAAGAAATTCTTGCTTGAATTCTGCACATATTTTATTTCCCTGTAAACGATTCCGAGCGCATGAATAATCTGATAAACATGGCGGCAGCATCAAACGTCACCGCAGCGACTCTCTTATTCAGGGGATAATAATACTGCATTAAAACAGCGGTGGAAGGGCTGGACGGTACGACCTCAAACACCTTTCTCAGAATAAACCCTGTGCTTTTATTTTAGGTCAGAGAATTAAAGGGTTAGTTCACCCAAAAACTGAATATTCTGCCATCATTTATTCACCGTTCACTCGTGCCAAACCTGTATGAGTTTCTTTCTTCGGTTGAACAGAAACGATGATGATTTGAAGAATGTTGGAAACCGGTAACCATTGACTTACTTTGTTTTTGTTTACTATGGAAGTCAATAGTTACAGGTTTCTAACATTCTTCAAAACATCTTCTTTTGTGTTCAACTGAATAAAGAAACGCCCTCAGGTGTTTCCAAACCATCAGGCGAGTAAATAATGAGTAAATTGGACTTTTTTTGCGGGGTGATCTGTTCTTTTAAATGTTAAGTGGGTTTAATATGATCAGAAACGACCTTATTTTAATTTAATCCTTTTTGTTAAGTTAATAATCAGATTTCATGAACAAACACTCAAACTTACTTTGATTGAATGAGTTTAGGTGATGCACATAATCCTTAAAGAGATTAATATTAAAATATATCAAGTTAATATCTATATAAATATAATAAAATTACACATCACATTCATATCTACTCACTTTCTACCTGTAGCCTTGTGACTATAAACATTTGAGGTTTTTTTATTCTGTTGGAACACAAAAGGAGATATTTTGAAGAATGTTGGAAACCAGTAACCATTGACTTCCATAGTAGGATAAACTAATAGTTTTGCAGTTTTCTGATGATTTTCAGAGTCTCTTCTTTAATGTTCAACAGAAGAAAGAAACTGATAAAGGTCTGAAACAAGAGGGAGGAAATAATGACAGAATTTTCATATTTGATGAATATTTTATTATTATTTACTAACTTTTACTTGTTCCAAACCTGTTTAGATTTTTTTTTTTTTTCTGTTGTTTTGTTAGGTTGAACACAAAAGATAATTTGAAGAATGCTGAAAACCTGTATCCATTGACTTCTATAGTATTTGTTTTTCCTAATGAAGTCAGTGGTTAGCAGTTTACAACATTCTTCAAAATATCTTCTTTTGAGTTCAACAGAATAAAATCATTTGAGGGAGAGTAAACAGTGAGTATATTTATATTTTAGGGTGAAGTATCCCTTTAAAAGCACAAAGCTTGTCTACCAAACATTGCTAACTGAATCTCCATAGCGAGCGTCTCGCGGCGTGCCGGCCAGTCCTCAGCGGTGGATTATTTACACTTCTGAGAATGTAAATAATTGTCTGGCGCTGTTTTTCAGCCCAATGACGCTCTGCTGGTCTTTTTGTTGTGATGATTTGAGACGATAGCTCCACGGACTCTGGAGGTTTCGGGTTTTGTCAGACTGGATCTGATTCTGTCCCCTTCCCAGAGTCCCTGTCTCTCTCTGCGGCATGCTAACTCGATCTGTGTTGGCATGCTATCACACTTAATTCCCTCGTAGATCTCTCTCTAGATCTCTCTCTCTCTCTCTCTCTCTCTCTCTCTCTCTCTCTCTCTCTCTCTCTCTCTCTCTCTCTCTCTCATCTCTCTTCTCTCTCTCTCTCTCTCTCTCTCTCTCTCTCTCTCTCTCTCTCTCTCTCTCTCTCTCTCTCTCTCTCTCTCTCTCTCTCTCTCTGTTAAATTCACTTTATTGGCATGACATACATGGCTATATATTGCCAAAGTGTACATGGCAGAAACAAGACAACACAAATAACACTAGTATTAATAACAAGGAGTTGGACAATGAAACTGAAACGTGCTGTTCACTCTTCACTGATCTTCAGTCCAGCAGTAGAGCAGAGTGTGAAGGCTTCATCAGCTGTAGAAGAGGATAGAGTGTTGGTGCGCGTCTCGCTGCGCATCTGTGAGCGAGACAGCAAGTGTGTGTGATGATCGAGAGCCGCCGTGTCCAGAGTAATGTCAGCAGACCACCAAGAAGAAGAAGCACATCCAGCAGGAGGAGCTGTGGAGGCCAGAGGAAGCTGTCTGAAAGAGACGTCTGGCTGATAACCCTGATCTATCCAGAACACATCAGACCACAGCTGATCCACTCACTGCAGAATGACATGTGCAGCTCCACTCTCCTGTCTCTAGCAGAACTGTTGGTCTGGAGATCCACTGGCTCAATATACATGACCCAAACCTCTGCTCACTCCTGCCGATGCCAAACGCTGGTTTCAGTGGAGCAGCAGTGGAGATCTGGAGCTGTGGATGGTGTGGAACATGTACTGTTCTGTGGTGAGTCCACCTTCACTGTGTTTCCCTCATCCAGGAGAGTTACGGTGTGGAGAAGCCCCAAAGAAGCGGCCCACCCAGACTGCTGATGCCCAGAGTGAAGCATGGGGAGGGTTCAGTGATGGTTTGGGCTCAATATCATGGCATTTAATACTGTTGCTAGATGGGCACTGGGTCACTGCCAAGGACTACCCAACCATTCTGGAGGACAATGTGACCCAATGGGTCAATCACTGTATCCTGAAGGCGGTGGTGTGTATCAGGATGATAAAGCAGCGATACACACAGCAGGACTGGAGACAGAGCGGTCTGATGAACATGACAGTGAAGTTGAACATCTCCCATGGCCTGCACAGTACCCAGACCTAAACATTATTGAGCACTTTGGGGTGTTTTGGAGGAGCGAATCAGGAAATGTTTTCCTCCAGCAGCATCAGTAGTGACCTGAACACTATTCTGAAGAGGAACAGCTCAGAATCCCTCTGGCCGCAGTGCAGGACTCCTGTCTGTCATTCCCAACAGCAGCTGATGCTGGACTGAGGAGAAACTACAGCAGACTGATCAACTACAGCGCTCTAGCACCACGCCTTCAGTTTCACTGTCCAACATCTGTACAGTATACATCTCTCACCTCTCTGTCTGCCTTTCATTCTCTCTCTCTCCTCTCTCTCTCTCTCTCCTCTCTCTCTCCTCTCTCTCTCTCCTCCCTCTCTCTCTCTCTCTCTCTCTCTCTCTCCCTCTCTCTCTCTCTCTCTCTCTCTCTCTCAGTGTGAGGGATGACGGGAGAGTCTCTGACTGGCTGTAGTGTAGAATGCTGAGGAGAGAATGGCAGAAATGGCTTGTTCTTCATTGAGTTTGGGGTGCATGCTGTCTGTGTGGTTGTGTGGATGTTCTCCTAATCTCACTATCTGTCTGTCTGTCTGTCTGTCTGTCTGTCTGTCTGAATATGGCACCAGTAATCGACTGGATCACCCTGGTTGTGCGTTTGGGGTGAAGATGACACTGACGCTAATGCACTCACGATCCCCATCTCTGCTTGTGTGTCTCCCTCTTTGACAAACATATCCTCTGATTGGTGATGATTGGAGATAACCCTCTGCTATTTGATGATGATTGTGCATTGTTTGCCACTGAGGAAGATTCACAGTGCGTAACAGACCTGCGTACGGTTCTCCGAATGCGGTTAATGTTTGACTGAACGTCAGTGGCAGATTGCTTGTTAATGGACTTTAGGTTTGCTTTTCTCAAATGTTTTCATGTCTCTTTATTTTCTTGCTAACTCACCAGATCAGCCGTCTGGTTTTGCTGGTGTTAATTGTGGACGGATGTGTTTGTGTGTTTGTAGAGCGGCTATACTGCGTACCGCTACACCCAGCCCACAGCGGTAGCGAGTCCAACAGCGGCGGCGGCAGCAGCGGCGGCCGCATACAGTGACAGGTGAGACGCTTCATTATATTTAAACAACACATCACTGCTGTCCTCTTCTGGTCTCCATAACCAATTAATCCTAACAACAGACAGAGCACCATCGAGAATATTAAACAGTGTCAGGCTGTTCTGAATGCTTTATAGTGATCATATTATATCTATGAGGATGTTCTGAAATGTGTGTGTGTGTGTGTGTGTGTGTGTGTGTGTGTGTGTGTGTGTGTGTGTGTGTGTGTGTGTCCAGCTATGGTCGTGTGTACGCAGCAGACCCGTATGCGGCTGCACTTGCGACTCCAGCAGCGGCGGCGGCAGCAGCATATGGAGTCGGAGCGATGGTAAGCCTCAGCTCATTATTAATCTTTTAATTGAATGATTGTTCATTTTGAGAGGAAATTAGGACGTAGTTTTAGTGTTTTGAATAAATACCTGTTTATCTTTAGTCTTTCTAGATTCATTGTAGTTTTGTCAGCTGGATATATATATATATATATTAATGAGATATTAGTCGACTAAATCTACACTAGATTGAGTTCAGTTAAATCATAACCTAATATTAATTATGCATGTGTCTAAAATGTCTGAGCTCAATATACACTCCTGGAGAACACACTTATAAACATTAATGACATTAAGGTTTGAACTAAGCATTTCTAACTCTGAGTTTTTGCCTTGTTTCTAGTCCAAATATCTAAAATCTCTTAAATTAAGAAGCATTTTCTAGACAAGAACTAAATATTGCTTTGTTTTCAGAAATAATGAGTCTAAATGAAGTGAGTTTTTCATTAAAACAAGCTAAATAATGTTATAATAAAGTGAAAACATTATTATTTTGAGCATTATTCATACTCTCTCCTATCATTAGTACTTTTAGACATTGATGTGCAAAAGAAAGCCCCTCCCCCTAATTAATATTCATTTTCATTTGGAAGAGCATCAACATACTGAAATAAACGTCTTCATTTAACGCAGATCTACACAAGTTTACATTAACTATGATTAATTCTGCTCATGAGTAAATGTGAAGAGTCTATTATTGATCATCCGTATTAGCTGGTGTTTCTAACGCTATCGTCTCTTCCACAGGCGACTCTGTACAGAGGAGGATACAGCCGGTTTTCGCCATATTAAACCCCTTTAAACACTTCCAGATTTCCGTCTCTCTGATACTTCACCAACAGCTGCTGACCTCGGAGGGAAAAAATCCAATCACACTTTTTGGACAACAAACAAAATCAAAACACGTCTGTTACGAACGAACACTCGATTTAAGGAATGCAACTATACATCCAAGAGGTTGGATTTCCAATAGTTTTTTTTTTTGTTTTGTTTTTTTAAGGAAACCTGACAACACTAAACGGTAACAGATGAAACTCTGACTGAAACTGCTTGACTGAAGCGCGAATCATTTCTTCCTTTGGCTCGTCTCTCTGCACATATGCATGCAGTACCGGCTCTAGACTGCCTCTAGTGGCCATCGAACTACATGTGCTCAGAGTGGCAGGACTGCAGCGAACAAAAAAAAACCCGAAAATACACCACCCTTCACTTTCTCTCACACTACAATAATTATCGATATTCTTTAAGAAATGTAGACTTTCACCGGGAATGCTCCTGTCTCCGTTTTTGAGGATGGATGTGAATACTTTGGATGCCATCCGCTCTGTAAGGGAGGACGATGCTATTATCCCAAATACAGCGACGTGATGAGAGGTCGTGGTCTTCCTTTCCTCGGAAAGATCATGAAGGAGAGAAACTGCGACGGCTGTTACAGATATATCCGTGAAGTGTGCGCACACCACCGGGACGACGTGTCATAATAATCCGTCTTGCTGAAAGCTTTGTGTTCTTTAAACAGTACCTCCGTTCTGACCATTTTCAAGAGGCGTACCTTTAAAATTAAATAGTCATTATATGCAAGTAAACTAGAATAGACACACAATTTTACCAAACATTATTATTATTATTGTTATTATTATTATTATCATCATTAGTTTCTCATGGTTGTTGTGTGATGAAGGGAAGGACTCCATCTGAACCCACAATAATTCACGGCATATAGCAAGTATTTAAATTAAGCTTAGAATATAATCTTTTCTTTTCCTTCAGATTTTGGGAAGAGAGCTCTTGTTGAGGGAGATCCACAAGCTCTTTTATTAGCATAGTTTTGTAAAATATGCAACTTTCAGCCCAAATTTCAAAGTGGATCAAAAAAAAAAAAGGTTTGTTTTTAAAGGAGATCTACATAGTATTTTTGTCTTCTTCTTTTGGCAGAGAGTGTCCTCTTTCCCTTCACTATATTGGTATTTTTTGCTTATTTTCGGTTCCAAAGAAGAGTCAAGCACATTCTTGATTTTTGTGTGTAAACGTGTTTGTAATTCTATTGTTTGCTTTATTTTTTTAATGTATGGATAGGTTTTTGATATTGTTTGAAGTGGCTCGTTAATTATTTCAAAATGGCTGGACGTGGATTTGCAGCATCCTCTTATTGCAGTCCGACAGAGCCGCCGCTTTTACTTTATCTGTGAACACACACACACACACACACACACACACATTTCACCTTTTGAACATGCGATTCAGTAGTTTTAGGAGTATCCTGGTGCAGGACTAAAACATTAGTCATCTTATTTAATTTGACCTCATCGGTTTGTTTCGTGTGCATGATGACGGGTTGTGACACTAAAAGTTCTGGCCTGATGACAAACGGACCACAGTATGAACACTAAACCAGACGACTCTGCTTTTCTTTTGATTTGTTTAGTCTTTTATGTTGAAATGGTACTTGCAGTCTATGCATACACTTTCCACAGTATTACAAGAGATTAAAGTATCTCCGTACCTACAATTCTGACCTTTTAAAGATGCTTTCAGAACAGATATTGCTTGATTCTCTATTTTCTGTCCTTTATTGGTTTCTCCTGTGGTGGTTCTGCACCGCTGCGACTTCTTTAATACGAGGAGATGGAACTCTTGCGTGACGTTTGTCTTCTGATGAAGGGGTGAGAAGCTTGAGACCCCTCCATCCATTCGTGCAGTAAAGGAATAAAGATGGCGTCTCTTTTATTCTCCATTGACGCACCTTATGAATATGATACCCGTTCCACATACTCTCTCTCTCTCCTTTGGTTTACAGTGTAATCGTGTTTTTGAGTTGAGCTCTTTCTCTCTCTGCATATTCTGATTCCATTTGTGATGTAATTTGTATCTGAATGTCCATATAAACTGTTTTTTTAAACAATCACTGGATGGGTCTTTGATTTCAGCTGAATGCATTAAATGCTGTATATGCACACAGACTTTTAATTTTCAGAAAGCGAGATCAATCGGCTCTGGTGAACTGTCCTGCGTTACAAAATCATCACGATAAAGATCTCATTTCCTTAAAAATTACATTGAAAATTTATTTTACCACAGTGTTTCAGTGGAGTTGCTCCTATTTTACACTGTAACACCTAAATGAATGCTTATATCTATTTACCTTATGATATTTTAATTACATTACAACACTAATGCTGTGAAAGGAACCTTATGAAATTATAAATAAACACGTAAACATTTCACTGGAGTTATCAGTGGCTGAAAAACACTGGCTGTGCAGCGTTTGTAGACAACATAAAGAGAGGTTATGAAATGATTTTGGGAGAATATTAAGTGTCTTCAGAGGTAATTGAGCTTAGTGTAGCTCTCTGAATGAAAGTACCAGTGAATGGTGAAATTACTGGTTATTATGAATAATGTTTATGGCGTATTTGCGTTTGGATCATGGATTTACCTTCAGAGTTTTCTTTTACCGTCCAGCAGATGTCGACATTACTCCTCTGTCTTTTCCATCGAGTGTTGTCACGGAATAAAAGCAGGATGTTGACGTAATAACAGAAACTAAGCTAGATGTGTCTTCCTTTCGCTTTAACAGCGGGAAACATTAACATAAAGCGCTCTCGCTTTACTATAATGAACTTTTCATCAAGAAATATGAGACGTAATATCGCCTCACCTCAGATATCCGCGCCTTTCTCCCCTCTCAGCTCGCTCTTTCTGCGCATGCGCTAAGTCCAGAAAGCGCGCTTTACATTAACAGAAGTGGGCGGTGTTTCACTAATATTTGATTAGCAATAGACATTAAATTAGCAATCGCAGCGTGTTTAAGCCGTGTATTAATACACCATACACTAATATTACTTCATTGAACGTATTATACAACTAGACATAGATGGGCGCTATACAGTAGGCCAGGGGTTCCCAAACTTTTCAGCCTGCGACCCCTAAAATCAGAATACCAGTGACTCACGAGTCTAGACCCCACATTGCTCAGAGGTGGTAATAAATATAAATGTTGCACACTCAACAATAGGCCTATATAAACATATTGACAACACAAAAAAGCAATGTTAAAAAATGCAAATCCAATTAGATCCACTTTATTTGGTAAACAAGGCAAGTCTCTCATATAATCTCTCTACTGAAAGACAGAAAACATGACTGTACACACTTGTACATAAATCAGATGAACATTTTCATATTAGTCAATACTGAAATGAACTTAAAACTGAATAAATATAGATTTACACACATTTACTCAAGTAAATAAACAGAATTAATGATGGGCTGAAAATCTGCGGAGGTCTGCGTGCACAGATTCTGTGTGGGCCTAACCATAGGCAATAATTTATATAGTCATTTATTAATTTAATTTAACATTAACCTCCCCTAATGACACCGGTGGGCACAATGTTCTCAGCACAGATCTGCTCTTGGTTTTATTTTGGAGACTGCTGCTCAAAGATGATCCTCAGTGTTCAGTTCTGGCCTGTATTTATTTTTAATGTTTTGATTGTCATAAAGTGTCAACGTTAATCTGCTAATGCTATTTCTGTGTTAATGTCATTATTTACTACTGTTTTAATCTTCTGTGGGTTATGGATGAAATATGGTAATTCTAACAGTTTATTAAAATTGATTTGACTTTTGGAAATCACCAAGCGACCCCCCTATCATTATCCTGCGACCCCCTCCACTTTGGGAACCACTGCTGTAGGCTATAACTGCAGGTTAATATACTGTTTATATACTGTCTGACCTATACAAGATACTTTCACTTGTCCAATTCAGACTGTAATGTTGTAATAATGTGAACAGTTTTGTGAAACTGTTATTCTGAAAAGCACTAGAAAATTAAACTTGAATTTACTTGGTGTATTTTAGGAATATAATATTAATTAACGTACTCTGTAAAACAAAAAGTAGATTTAAACAAAATTATTGGGTTTTTTAAGTGGTAAACATGAATAGTGCATTTTATACTCAGATAAAACTCTTTATTTTTGGACATTTAATGTTGGTTTTAATTTAATTAAAATCTAATTTAGTTAGTTTAATGCTGAACCCAGTTTAAAGACAGTCAGTTTGGAGACACACAATGCTCATCACACACACTTATGGGAAAATAAATCTTTATTTTTGTGTGTTCTCCTGTCTAATCAATGGTTTTACTTGACCTGATTCAGACACAAACACAATCTCATGCACAGTTCAAAAAATAAAGCAGATTTGATCACATCATTACTCTGGTGTGCTACAGGCAATAGGAGAGGGATTAAACACAATCTGGAGCTCCAGCTGTAGAACAGCAGCTCCTCACTGAGGAAAACTGCATTATCCATTTAGTCCATCTGATTCTGTGTGTGTGTTGGGCTGAGAGCATCCGCCGCCGCCGCCGGTGTGTGTGTGTGATGAATATATGATTCTCTGAGCTGCTGATTTTACTGTAGATTTAACATCATTTACAGAATGCCGTATTTAGCCAGATCACTGAGCTCCATGTCTCCAAACGCTTCCCAAGGGCAGACCACAGTGATGTCTGTCGACAGACCAGAGGAAGAAAACCGTCAGCCTCATGTCATTCAAAACACTCAGATTCACTCAATATACATATAAATGTAACCTGGTGTAATTTAAGTTTATATTTAATATAAGTTTAAATTTAATAAATTGAGGTATTTCTACTTATTTTAATTGCACAATTTCAATTTATTTAAGTTAGATTTTTTTTTATCTATTTTAGGCAAATAAAATGTATTAGCAAAATTTAATTCAATCCAACACTAACCAGGCAGTTACACCAACACAATTCATTCACATTGTCCCAACACAAAACGATATAGTTAACTTAATGTTTTTACAAACGTAAGTGGATTGAAGGTACAGTCAAGCCCAAAATTGTTCATACCCAGAGCAAATTCTGACTTATTGAACCAGCAAGTTTTGTTTTGACTGTAAATGACCCAGGCTTCTCCCAGAGGATTATATGATGATGCACAAGAGGCTTCATTATAGGACAAATCTCAGCATTTATTAACATTTGAACTCAAACGTTAAAATAACGGTGAGTATTGGCCGGGGGGTATGAATAACTCTGGACAGTTAAGTGGTCTTCAGCTCATATTAAATAAGTTGTTGAAACAACAAAACATTTCAGTGTTGAGTGTCCGAGTGTGTGAACTCTGCATTACCTGTGCCGAGACCCTCCATTCCTGGGATGTCGTCCCCGAAGCCCTTCTGTCCGGGTTTGGGAGCCTTGCTCTTGAAGGTGCGAGTGGTCCTCTGCTTGAACTTTGGTGGTCCTCCTCTCTTCTCAACGGGTTCTGCAACGTCCATTTCTGACAGGTGCTGAAACACACACAGTATTTCCCTCTTAATATCATCACTGTGCTTCACACTTTACTTTACTGTACACGTCACGCTATTAACACACATGAACTGACACCTGATCTGACCCGACAGGTGACCTGCTAATCTCCTCTTCTGGGATTGTGCTAATGCTAATCTATGGGTTACACAATGCTGACCAACATCTCTCCGTCCATCTGCTGGTGTGTGTGCAGACAGTGTGAACAGTAAAGCTCTTTACATAATAGTGCTGATCTAGTGTGAAGATGCCCAGCGCTCCAATTACAGGAATTAGCATCACATTAGCCTAGCATACATCTGACACACATATGCTAGAGCTTCTGTTTATAGCCTGTAGGAAACCTGCTGGAACACACGTCTGATGCACAGGCTGCAACCAGTGTGTGTGTGTGTGTGTGTGTGTGTGTGTGTGAGCATTGATTAAAATAAGCTATCCAGTAATATTACACAACTGTACAAAACAAGGATATAACCCTACTCTCACTCAACACACACATGTGCAAACACTGTCCCTCCATTAAGGATATAAAACACACACACACACTCACACACACACACTCACACACACTCACACATTCTTCAGTAGCGAGTGTAAATGTGTGTTAGCCGTTGTTTTGTCTGCTGCATGTTCTGATATGTGTTGGTAAATGATTGCAGTGATTTACAGCAGTCAAAGGAAAATCAGAGAGAGTGTGTGTGTGTGTGTGTGTGTGTTGTGCGTCTCTTACCTGTGCTGGAGCTTCTGCTGGTTCAGGTGTGTTTCTGCTCTTCTCTGCAGTTCAGCGTGTGTGTGATGTGTCCGCCGGCTGCTTTTATAGCGCTGCACTAATCTGTGGAGCTCACAGAAACACACAGAAGGATCAGGAGATTACCACACACACACACACACACACACACACACACACACAGGAGTATTTCAGCTCCAGGTGCTGCTGAGGACACCAGTGTGCAAACACATGTGTTGTGATAACACACACCTCTTGTAAAGCTGTGTGTTTTTGCGATGCTGATTACTGTGAGAAGCGCTATACAGATAGACTGTGATTTATTTAAATACATGAGTTGATTAATAAGCACTTTCTCCATTTGGCTCATGTCACGCTGAATTCTAGACCTTTCTAGATGTTGTTGACTGCTGATAATGTTCAGTTTTTTGTTTGATTGTACATGTTTAGGGGACAGTTAATCCTTTTGCAGACCTCTAACAGGAATAATTTGTAATGTAAATTTGGACAAAACCTCCTGAATCTAGTAGTAATTTAAAAACATAATATTGATCAATCATCCATCAGTGTCTGTGTGCTGGTGTTGTGTGGATGTTAGTAAAGAACCGGTCATTTGGGATAACAGATGCTGAAGCACACATTTTAATGCTCTTTATTTGATATTGTAATTCATATTTCAGTCAGACTTTATTTGGGAACACTTTACAATAAGCTGTTAGTTAACGTTTTGTATTGATTAACATGAACAACACAATTATTAGTGTATTTATTCATCTTAATTAGCATTATTCAGATTGTTTTCTTCTGATTAACTGCATGAATTTAAATGTTAATATTGCGTTAGTTAATGTTGAACTGTGATTAATAAACGCTGTATAAGTATTGATCATCAATAGTTCCTCTTAGTAAACACATTAACTAATGAAAGGTAAAGTGTTTATTTTAGCTAATTATGTATTAATAATGAGAACTCTACCTAAGACTTTTAGCTCAATAATTGACTAATTTTCAGCTTATTAATAGTTAGTAATTGGGTTTAGATGTTGACTCTTTATGGGTGCTAATAAACAGCATTATTTTAATACAGTAATAAGCCGTAGTTCATAGTGGGAATGTGTATTTAAACCAAAGTGTTAGCCATATTGTGTTTTTAAATAGTCATCATCAATGGTTTAATACTTTAATCTGGAGAATGAATCAGCATTGTTTAATTTGGATTCGATGATGATGATGATGATGATGATGATGCTGCTGAGCCCAGGTGTGTTGTGAGGTCGTGCTGGTTTACCACGGGTCAGTTTTCCAGAACACTCTTTCTGAGTCTGTTTTTAACTCTGAGCAGCTAAAAACACTGTCTGCTAATATTCTGATCCACACACACACACACACACACACACACACACACACACACACACACACACACACACACAGATATAGAAGAACTTTACTAAATAGAGTTAACAGCTCTAATCTGTAAACTGCTCTGCCCCCGACACTGATTAAGGACACCGTGTGTATATATAGTGTCTGCTTATTAGCGCATGCGTGTCTGTGCATGTTTGTGTGTGTGTCTGTGCGTGTTTGTGTATGTGTATACATGTGAGTGTATGGGTCTGTGTGTGCATGTATGTGTTTGCGTGTGTTTGTATGCATGTATGTGTGTATATGTATGTGTCTGAGTGTATGTGTGTGTGCGTGTAGAGTTGAAGTCAGAATTATTAGCACCCCCTGACTTATTAGCTGCCCCCCCCCTTATTTTTTCCCCAGTTTCTGTTTAACAGAGAGATTTTTCCAGCACATTTCTAATCATAATAGCTTTAATAACTCAGCACGTAATATTAGACTAGATATTCAAGACACTAGTATTCAGCTTAAAGTGACATTTAAAGGCTTCACTAGGGTAATTAGGGTAACTAGGCAGGTTAGGGTAATTAGGCAAGTTATTGTATAATGATGGTTTGTTCTGGAGACTATCGAAACAAATATATAGCTTAAAGGAGCTAATAATATTGACCTTAAAATGTTATAAATAATATCAGACACACTGTGAAAATGTCCTTGCTCTGGTAAACATCATTTGGGAAATATTTAAAACAGAAACAAAAATTCAAAAGGGGGCTAATAACTCTGACTTTAACTGTGTATATCTGTAAGTGTCTGTCTGTGAGTGTGTATGTGTGTGTGGGAGATAATAATAGTAATAACATACAAGGAAATAATAACAATGTAACTAGATTATGATGATAATAATAATATTATAACTTGTTCTCTCAGTTTCTGACGTGTGCGTGTGTGTGTGTGTGTGTGTGTGTGTGTGTGTGTAAGTGTCATCTGAGCTGATGATGTTTGTGGTCAGTATTTCTATATCATTCTCTTCTTCACTGATGGTGATGGTGATGTACTCTGAGCTGATCTTCACATGTTGTGTAATTTGCAATTTTGTTTAATTTGAAATTGTGACAGCAAATCAGTCGACAAAATGTACTATAAAGATTAAGTTCAACAATTAAACCAGTTTAGTTAAACCAGAGCATTGATTAATGGTGCATATCTCTAAAATGTCCTCTCACTCAGAGTTTGTCTTGTTTCTAGTCCAAATATCTAAACATTCTTAAATCAAGAAGCATTTTCTAGACAAGCACAAAATATTATGTTTATTTCAGAAATAATAAGTCAAAATGAAGTGAGTTTCTCCTTAAAACAAGCGTAATAATCTGACAATGGGGTCAGTGAAATAATGTTATAACACTGATGCTGTAAAAGGAACCTGATGAAACTGAAAATACTTTAAATGACTTCATAGAGTTTATCCTACAAAATTATTTCTACAAAAATGTTTAATTGATATTGAGTTAGAATGCTGTATTTGTGAAAGCTTTAAAGAAACTATTTCACATTTATTTTGTTCTTGCCAATGTACTCGACTTTTTTGGACTAATGTTGAAGCTTTTATTGCCCATAATATTTCAAAATCATTTTCCTCATCTTATAAACATGTGATTTTGGGTTACTATGGTCAGGGTTGCTCTTTAAAAGATGCTGGTTTTATTATTATATAGATGTCACATACATAAATGCAGGTTTTCCAAAAGCAAACCTCTGTTCATGGTGCTAGAATAAGAGATTCAAATGTAAATAAAAGTGATTTCCAAGTCTAAAACTAGAAAAGCAATTAAATCAATTAATATATGCTCCTCCTTTAACCTTTTTGCATGAGAAATGTGTTGAGAAATCTGCTCTCCATTAAACAGAAATTAGGGAAAAATAAACAGGGGGGCTGATAATTCTGACTTCAACTGTATATGCATTCCCTGCAGTAAAACTGCATTAATAACTCTTGTTAATATCTAAAACTGGACAAATGTGTAATATGTTTATATGTAATTTGATCATTATGTACCCTCTCGTATGTGTTTATTTTTATTTCTTTTTTAAGAAATAAGAAAAACTATTGAAATAAGAATAGTTTATGAAATAAGAAACTGTTCATGATTCTTGTTAATAAAAAAATAAAGAAATTGAAAATAGTCACATAAGAGCATTTCTATGCAGATATCAACCTTGCCATGAAAAAACGAAGCTTCAGCCAAAATAGCGAAACCGTTTCTACATTTTTGGTGTAGCAAATATTTTACAGTAGTTAAAAACTACTCAGTGTCTCCGTCAATGTTTTTAAACTATTATATTTGATTTAGCCAAGTCACACAAGCGCCACCTTCACATCTGCCCCACACAGCGAAACATTTACCTCATAAATGTAAAATCAAATCAAATCAATCATGTTTGTTCTAGTGAGCAACTCTTCTCCTTCTCATTAGCGCTGTTTCTTTTGGGTTGAGCAGTTTAATTCACTGAATTTCTACAAGTATGTTGTGTACTGACTCGCTAACTGTTTTGGTCACAGCCATAATGCATGTTTATACAGATTGATATTTTTCTGATCCCATAACTCTGGGGTTTGTTGTTTTGGAAAATATAAACAGATGTTTCAATCTAATGTTATGTAAGACTTTCTCTGTGAATTAAAATGTAAAGATTTGGATGCAAATGTCACATCCATAACGCTGGAATTGCTCATAAACATTTCACCGGAAGTTATGGTGTGTTCTTAATTGCTGTACATAAACAACAACATTGTAGACAATATAAAGAGAGGTTATGAAACGATTTGGGGTGAATATATAAATATTTGTGTGTGTGTGTGGACTATCTTAAAGTACCAGCAAAAATTTTAATTAGAATTAGTGTTTAATATAAATAATGTAGGCTGCTTTCTTTTACCATCCAGCAGATGTCGACATTACTCCTCTCAGTCTTTTCATCGAGTCTTTCCGCGGAAATAAAGCAGGATATTAACCTAATAACAGAAAGTAAGCTAGATGTTTCTCCTTTTCCCTTCAACAGCTGACAACCCGAATATAAAAGCGCTTTTGGTCAAAATATGTGCCGTAAAATCGCCTCACTACAGATATTCGCGCCTTTTTCTCTTCAGCGCGCTGTGTCTGCGCATGCGCCAAATCAAGAAAGCGCGCGGTAGTTTCACTAATTCCTTTGATTAACAATAGCTGACATTTATTTTTCACAAAGTTGTACGTTACCGTGTGTTTAAGCGGTGTATTTACACGAATACAGTTCACTGAACATACAACTGTCGCCATTTTGGAAGGACACTACTGTATAACAGTAGGTAGGCTATACACTATACACTATACACACTCCCTAAATGATCTCATTTGGACTAATGTAATGATGTGCACCTTTTTGTAAAGCTGATTAGCAAGTTGGAACGATAATAATTGTGAAAATCACTATAAACCTGAATTGCAGTGTATTTCAGGAATATTGATGTACTCTGTAAAACATAGAGTAGATTTTAAACAGCATTTATCTAATCAAGACTGTTGGTATTGTAAAGTTTGCATTGTGTTAGTAGCTAACATGAATAACAAAGTTTTATATTATTAGTTCACAAAGAATTAATGCAAAGTTTTAAATGAAGGAGTTTAATACTGAACCCAGTTTAAAGACAGTCAGTTTGGAGACACACAATGCTCATCACACACACTTATGGGAAAATAAATCTTTATTTTTGTGTGTTCTCCTGTCTAATCAATGGTTTTACTTGACCTGATTCAGACACAAACACAATCTCATGCACAGTTCAAAAAATAAAGCAGATTTGATCATCATTTCTCTGGTGTGCTACAGGCAATAGGAGAGGGATTAAACACAATCTGGAGCTCCAGCTGTAGAACAGCAGCTCCTCACTGAGGAAAACTGCATTATCCATTTAGTCCATCTGATTCTGTGTGTGTGTTGGGCTGAGAGCATCCGCCGCCGCCGCCGGTGTGTGTGTGTGATGAATATATGATTCTCTGAGCTGCTGATTTTACTGTAGATTTAACATCATTTACAGAATGCCGTATTTGGCCAGATCACTGAGCTCCATGTCTCCAAACGCTTCCCAAGGGCAGACCACAGTGATGTCTGTCGACAGACCAGAGGAAGAAAACCGTCAGCCTCATGTCATTCAAAACACTCAGATTCACTCAATATATATATATGTCTCTTGGTGTAATTTAAGCTAATTTAATCCAACACAAAGCATGCTGGGAACTGCATATCCACTAACCGGTTACACCAACATAATTTATTTACAGCGTAATCACTGAATGATGAAGTTAACAATGTTTTTACAAATGTAGGTGGAGTAAACTAAATACAAATAAACTGTACACATCAATAACAAGACTTGTGTTGTTTCAGCTTAGGATGTGTGAACTCTGCATTACCTGTGCCGAGACCCTCCATTCCTGGGATGTCGTCCCCGAAGCCCTTCTGTCCGGGTTTGGGAGCCTTGCTCTTGAAGGTGCGAGTGGTCCTCTGCTTGAACTTTGGTGGTCCTCCTCTCTTCTCAACGGGTTCTGCAACGTCCATTTCTGACAGGTGCTGAAACACACACAGTATTTCCCTCTTAATATCATCACTGTGCTTCACACTTTACTTTACTGTACACGTCACGCTATTAACACACATGAACTGACACCTGATCTGACCCGACAGGTGACCTGCTAATCTCCTCTTCTGGGATTGTGCTAATGCTAATCTATTGATTTAAAATAAGCTATCCAGTAATATTACACAACTGTACAAAACAAGGATATAACCCTACTCTCACACAACACACACATGTGCAAACACTGTCCCTCCATTAAGGATATAAAACACACTCACACACACACACACACACGCACACACACTCACACATTCTTCAGTAGCGAGTGGGAATGTGTGTTAGCCGTTGTTTTGTCTGCTGCATGTTCTGATATGTGTTGGTAAATGATTGCAGTGATTTACAGCAGTCAAAGGAAAATCAGAGAGTGTGTGTGTGTGTTGAGTGTGTGTGTGTGTTGTGCATCTCTTACCTGTGCTGGAGCTTCTGCTGGTTCAGGTGTGTTTCTGCTCTTCTTCTCTGCAGTTCAGCGTGTGTGTGATGTGTCCGCCGGCTGCTTTTATAGCGCTGCACTAATCTGTGGAGCTCACAGAAACACACAGAAGGATCAGGAGATTAACACACACACACACACACACACACACACACACACACACACACACACACACACACAGAGGAGTATTTTCAGCTCCAGGTGCTGCTGAGGACACCAGTGTGCAAACAGACATGGCTTATTAAGGGCCCTGTGAGTCTAACACACACACACACACTCACACACAGTAAAATATCTGCTTCTGTATTTTGAATATATGTTTTCATACTGATTGACGCTCCTTTATTTCTGCTGCTCATTATTACTCGGTTAGTAAGGTAGTGCTTTGGTTTAGGTGTTGATGGAAAATATTAGATCATACCTAAGTTCTAATAAACAGCCAATATCTATAATAAAAGCTTGTAGTTAATAGTGGGATTCTGTATTTAGCGATCATCACTGATTTACTCATTTATTCTGGTGACGCTTTACTAATGCAAGGTTGCATTAGTTAATGTAATTACCAACATGAACACACAATGAGCACTACATTAACTACAGTATTTATTAATGTTTCTTAACATCAGTTAATGGAAATACAGTTGTTCATTGTTAGTTTAACTCAGTTCATCAACTAATGTTCACAGGCTTGACTTTGCATTAGTAAATGTTGAACTGCCATTAATAAATGCAGAACAGTAAACACATGAACTAACATTGACTAATGAACCCTTATTGTAAAGTGTGTCCTTTAATCTGGAGATAAATCAGCATGGTTTCATTTGGATGATGATGATGATGATGATGATGATCAGTGTGTCCTGAGCTCAGGTGTGCTGTGAGCTCGCGCTGGTTTATCACAGGTCAGTTTTTCTCCATGCAGAGGTCTGTACACTCTTTCACTGAGTCTGTTTTTAACTCTGAGCAGCTAAAAACACCGTCTGCTGATATTCTGAGAAACACACACCTCATTTACTCTGATCCACACACACACACACACACACGCACACACACCCACACCCACACACACACACAGATATAGAAGAACTTTACTAAATAGAGTTAACAGCTCTAATCCGCAAACAGCTCTGCCCCGACACTGATTAAGGAGGCTGTGTGTATATATAGTGTCTGCTTATAGCATGTTATTGTGCTAATGATTATATAATAATACTAATAATATACATGAACAATAAGAGTAATGATAATATACATGGAAAATGGTGCAAGAAACTAAAGCATACAGTATGATGTGGGAAATACTACAGTAATCTTTACTCTCCTCTCACTGTCTGACCTGCCAATGAGGAGAGCAGAGTAATCTTCTTTTCACTCTGAAGTATCGTGATTTCTCTTCCCCTTTGGAAGATTATTTTGATTATTTTAAGGAAAAATTCACTTGATTTTGACTCTATTTCTGGGAATAAGGCAGTATTTGTTTTGCTTGTCTGGAAAATAGTTCTTGATTTTGAAGAGTTTGTAGGTATTTGGAGTAGAAACGAGACTGTATTTTAGTCAGGGCTGCATTTATGTGTTTAAGGATTTTCTGAGCTGATGATTTTGTGGTCAATATAGAAATATAGAGAGTCTCTGCTCTTCTGTTTATTGATTTCTGTTGATGATGATGATGATGAACTCTGAGCTGATCTTCACACGTTGCATAAGTTAAGCATCTCCATAAAAACAGAGCTTCTCTAACTCTCTGAGCTGCTGAGCATTAACTCCATATAAACTCTTAATCTGTCCTACAGTAAACCTGCGGAACTGGAGCAGTGACACATCAGTTTATAAGACACTAATTCTCATCCTCTGATGATATAATGCTGGATTACATGGTAAATGGTGAACAAAAAGACTGTCATCTTCTGAATCAGGTGTGTGTGTGTGTGCGTGCGTGCGTGCGTGTGTGCGTGTGTGTGTGTGTGTGATCACAACCAAATCTGCATTTCTGATCTCGCTTTTGCAAATTAAAGGGACAGTTCACGCAAAAATCTCCTCATTCTGCACTTGTTCCAAACCTGTTTGAGTTTCAATCTTCGTTAAAAACAAATGAAGATATTTTGAAGAATGCTGAAAACCAGTAACCAATTTAATTTGTTTTTCATTCTATGGAACTCAATGGTTACTGGATTTCAGCATTCATCAAATGATCTGCTTCTGTGTTCAACAGAAGAAAGAAGCTCATTATGGCACTCGAGGGAGGGTAAATAGAGAGTTTTGGGTGAACTGACCCTCTAAATTATGCTGCAATATGGTCCACAGAATCACTCATAAGGGTCAGTTTTGTGAAATTGAGATCTGTGGATCATCTGACAGGTCAATAGATTAGCTTATTGATTTTGACAGTGTAGTTGACAACAGAAACATTATTTCTCTTCCACCTTTGTCAGATTATTTTGCTTGTTTTAAGGAAAATCTCACTTCATTTGGACTCATTATTTCTGAAGACAAGAAGATATTTTGTGCTTGTCTAGAAAATAATTTAAGAATCTTTATAAATTTGGACGAGAAATGTGAAAAACTTTCTCTTTTTTTTTGCAGTGGAGCTGTTCCTATACCCATGCAACATAAGAGATACCTATACGAAGCTTCTGGAAAAAGGTAATCCTGTAACCCTGTTTTCACTTATATTTGTCCTTGATTTCCCAAATCTTAGTAGATCAACCTGAGCATGAGCTGATATATATTCAAAGCCCTGTCTATTTATATGATCTGTTTGCTTGAATTGAGTTTTTATTTGACAGATTTTAGACAAGCTGCACAAAAACACAAGTATCCCATACATTTTGAAATAAAAACTGTCGAGGATAAAAACACAATAAAGCCCTGCTTGTTTCCATTGTGATCCTCGCTGTTAAGTAAAAACAAAGCTTCAAAATACAGATGATGCATAAAACAAACAGTACCACCACATTTAAAACAGGAACAAAATTATTCACAAATACATTCATGCACTCATTTTCTTTTTGGATTAGTCCCTTTATTAATATGGGGTCGCCACAGTGGAATGAACCGCCAACTTATCCAGCACATGTTTTACACAGCTGTTATCCTTCTGGCTGCAACCCTATTCACAATACAATAACAAATAAGAATAAAGCATCCTCATCCACCATGCAAACTGATTATCCTCATCAATCAACCATCTGTGGATCGCCTTTTTTAAACCTCCCAATGGTCTTTCATTTCCTTAATTGATTTTGGTAATTCATTCCACATGACTGCACTTATATATAAAAACAGATTTCCCCCCACTAGACTTCTAAATTTAAATAAATATTAAAATCCCAACCCATAGTACTGTATGTTGATTATGTTGATAGTACTTAATTTTCCACATATCTTTGTTAAAAATCTCCTGATCATTTATAATCTACTAAACATCCCAAATAATTGACAATATTTTTGACTGGATGATCAAATCGTGCTGTTGCTGTATTTATTGCTGCATGTTTTCCATGTTTTCTTCTGTCTCTTGTTTTCTCAGTTTTCTGTCCCAGAATGAAGCTATTCAGCAGAGCAGCGTGTGTTTGTTCAGTGACACGTACCCCACACACACACACACACCTGCAGGTTTCACACACACCTCCACCAATCAGCATGCACAGAGAGCGTCACATGCCCAGCGACCGGACCCTCCTCATATAGAGGCCAGCGGTGGGCTTCATCCGTCTCTCCGTTCTTGATCCGTCCATCATGATGAAGA
>NC_079440.1:1230118-1232618 GCF_903798145.1 Danio aesculapii
ACACATGCGCTATAGGGGAACTGATCAACTAAACTGGCTGTAGTGTATGAGTGTGTGAATGAGTGTGTGTGTGTGTGTTAGAATGAGTGTGTGTGGGTGTTTCCCAGTACTGGGTTGCAGCGGGAAGGTCATCCACTGTGTGAAACATATGCTGGAATAGTTAGTGGTTCATTCTGCTGTGGTTTACCACTAAAATAGACACTAAGGTGAAGTAAAATTCATGAAATTGTAAAGTGTGTGTGTGTGTGTGTGTGTGTGTGTGTGTGTGTGTGTGTGTGTGTGTGTGTGTGTGTGTGTGAATGCAGTTGTTGTTCATTCTGGTGAACGGAGCAGATAAATCCAACAGCCGTGTTCTGGAGTATTTCAGCCTGAAGTCTGCAGATCTCCCCCGGGTCGGCCTTTATGACGTCACGCTGGACCAGAAGTGGCTGATGGCGGCGGGAGAGATCACTACTGAGCGCGTGCAGAACTTCTGCGACTCCTTCCTGGACGGAGAACTGCAGGTGAGTCGAGCATTAAAGGGACAGTTCACTAATAACTGAATGCGATGGTGTATTCTGCATAAGCCTGATCCTGTGTGGAAACTGATCTATTTAATGTTGTGTCCGTTTAGTGGCTGATTCCTTTCAATCTATACCAGTTCTGCCATATGAATATGCATGACTTTTAGAAGGAGGTGTGGCACCAAACTCCACCCCTAAACCCAACCCTCATTGGGGGAGGAGCAAATCATACTAAATTGTATGAATGAGAATGAGCCGCTAATCAAAAACTGATGAATGAGCATGAAGTAGTGTTGGTAATGTGTGTGTCAGACTTAAGAATATGTTAAATATGCTCTTAATGTTCAAGATATTGTTTAGCTCAAATCTCCAACACTTCTGGTCTGAGTTTTCAGACATGTTCTGCATATTAAACTGAACGTTTATGATAATGAAGTCAGATCAATGGTGATGTGTTATTAGAAATAATAAATGTGTAGATTTCAGAACTTTTAAACCTGATTATAAACCTTCATGGGGTCATTTATTCAGCTGAACACAAATGAAGATAATTTGAAGAATGCTGGAAACCGGTAACTATTGACTTCCTCTGGAAAAACAAATACCATGGAGTTCAATGGTTACCAGTTTCCAGCATTCTTTAAAATATACTTATTTTGTGTTCAACAGAAGAAAGAAACTCATCTTGAGTGGTTATAAATAAGCTCAAAAGAAGATATTTTGAAGAATGTTGGAAACCAGTAACCATTGACTTCAATAGTATTTGTTTTCCTATGGTAGTGAATGGTTGTCGGTTTCCAACATTTCAACAAATCAAATACCATGGAAGTCAATGGTTACCAGTTTCCAGCATTCTTCAACAGAAAAAAGAAACTTGTAAATGTTTATAAACACTTGAGTGATGTTAATTACTCTCAAAAGAAGATCATTTGAAGAATGTTGGAAACCAGTAACCATTGACTTCCTTAGGAAAAACAAATGCCATGGAAGTCAATGGTTACAGGTTTTTAGCATTTTTCAAATGATCTTCTTTTGTGTTCAGCAAAAGAAAGAAACTTGTAAAGGTTTAGAAACACTTGAGTGGTATTAATTTCACTCAAAAGAAGATATATTTTGAAGAATGTTGGAAACTGGTAACCATTGACTTCCTCAGGAAAACAAATACCATGGAATTTAATGTTTACCGCTTTCCAGCATTCTTTAAAATATTCTTATTTTGTGTTCAACAGAAGAAAGAAACTCATCTTGAGTGGTTATGAAAAAGCTCAAAAGAAGATATTTTGAAGAATGTTGGAAACCAGTAACCATTGACTTCAATAGTATTTGTTTTCCTATGAGAGTCAGTGGTTGCCGGTTTCCAACATTTCAACAGATCAAATACCATGGAACTCAATGTTTACTGGTTTTCAACATTCTTCAAAATATCTTCTTCAGTGTTCAGCTGAATAAAGAAACTCATCAATGTTTTGAAACAAGTGTATTATGAGTAAATGTGCATGTGTGCGTGAACTGACCCTTTAACTCTGAAACACCGCGTTCATTTGTGTTCAACAGAAGCAGAGAGACGCTGAAGACAAAACTGAGCTCTGATCAGATGTTTATCTGCATTAAAACAGAACCTGATCCTAAAGCTGCAGCAGTGGTGTGTGTGTGTGTCTGTGTGTGTGTGTGTGTGTGTCTGGCTGCCACATATATAGTGTGTATTCGCCACACTGTGAGGCTGTAAACTCATGATGGAGAATAAAGACACGCAGCTTTAAATCTGCTGAAAATGTCTGGATTCCTGGGCTGAATGTGGATAATGAGCGGGTTTAGTTTACAGAGCGGAAACGAGAATTACAATCTCCTGAAAATCCCTGGAAGCAAACACACACACACACACACACACACACACACACACGCACACACACACACACACACACACACACACACACACACACATATACAGGCTGAGTTTGTGTTTATTTGTGTGAAGTGATGCAGTGAGAGTTATATAG
>NC_079440.1:1247015-1252015 GCF_903798145.1 Danio aesculapii
AAGGCTTCTCAATGTTGCGTTTCTGTTGCATGAATGAAACTGCTGCAACTAAAAGTTTTGTCACCTGTGTGCTAGTTTAAAGTTCCGAGCTTATACACCGAGGCTAATCCGCACGCACACTGGATTAAAGCAGTGGGTCATTCACATATCGTGTCTTTTTCATGCCAAGTTTGTTATTTACAATGTAAGAACATATGCCAAAATGCGTGCGCAAGCGGAGCGACGCCCAGTAGAAAACATCTGACGCTGTAGCTGTGAGAGTTATGTGTGGCTATCAGTGCAATATAAACAGAAGACATGTTAGACGAATTATTACAAATTGTATGTATGAGCGCAGATGATAACAACAGTTCATTTAAACACTTAGCTAATATAAAGCTTAAATTTATAATCGTACAACCAAACTCTATAATTATGCAGTTCAAAACTTAACAAATGAATGTGTCTGAATGTAGAAGAAGCCTACTTAAGCAATGCTCTGCTTTTGTTCTGCTTTGAAATACAACATTTGAATGTGTGTAAATATGCCTATAGTATAATACACTGATGTTATGTAGTTTCAAAATACAACATATTAACATTTTAATGTAGTAAAAAAGCCAATGTGGGGGTTTAAAGAGCACAAATACAGCATATGGGCTCTTATATACTGTTGTGTCATCACTCGTATCTCTCCGGCCCCTCATTTGGGATGCTTTACATGAACTGGCCCCCATGACAAACTAATTGAACAGCCCTGCTCTACAGAACAAACCCTCTTATACAGTGACTTTCCTGATTACCCAGACTTTACCCTAATTAACCTAGTTTAACAGAGATGGTTTTCTCACATTTTTTAACATAATAGATTAAATGCATCATTTTTAATAACTCATTTATTTTGGTCTTTGCCATGCCGTAATATTAGACTAGGTATTTAGCAAGACACTAGTATTCAGATTAAAGTACTAATAATATTGACCAGTTTTTACATATTTTAATATATATATATATATATATATTCAGCTGAACTAAAAGAATAAGACTTTATGCAGAAGAATAATATAATAGGAAACTCTATGAATATTTCCCTTGCTCTGTTAAACATCACTTTGGAAGTATATGAAAAATGATTTAAATAAATAGAGAGAATAATTTTGCCTTTAATAGTATGGTACAATAGAAACCTTATAAATCATTTAAACCAAACTATCCTTCATACCAGAGGAGAAATAATACTAATAATAATTCCTTACATGTATACATCTCATTTCTGGACAGTCAAAGTGCTGTATACATGTTTGGGGAATCTCCTCATCCAGCACCAGTGTGCGGCATCCACCTGGATGATGCGACAGCAGCCATTTTGCATCACAGAGCACACCAGCTGACTGGTGGAGAGAAAACAGAGTGGTTATAATATGGGGATGGTTAGGAGCCCATGATGGACAGAGGCCAGGGGACAGATTTGGTCAGGACGCCAGGGTTAAACCCCTACTCTTTTTCGAAGAACATCCTGGGGTTTTTAATGAGCACAGAGAGTCAGGAGCTCAGTTTAACATCTAATCTGAAAGACTGTGATCACTAAGCAGTATGGAGTCCCAATCACTATACTGGGGGGTTAGGACCCACACAGACCACAGGTTTAGCGCCCCCTGCTGGCCTCACTAACACCACTTCTAGCAGCAACCTAGCGTTCGCATGTGGTCTCCCATCCAGGTACGGACCGGCCGCAGCTCTGCTTGGCTTCAGTGGGTGACCATGTGAGAGCTGCAGAGAGATATTAGTTCAAATGCATTGGTTTTCAATCATCTTTTTATTAAAGCAACACCAGAACATTCATTAAGATACATAAGGTGAGCAGTATATAGTACTAAATAGCAATATTTACCAACATATCTATGTATATTTTACTTAAAGATGTTAAACGGCACACTAATAGCCTGACGATGATGATGATGATGATGATGATTGATTTATTTATTTGATCTGTTTTAAAATAATAATTAAAATAAGCTTTTCTAAAACACAAAGCACTACAACAACAGCAAAATAAGACAAAACAAAACCCTGAAAGTCAGTGAACTGAACGCTCAAAAGATGATTTCTAAATCTGTCATCCCCCTGAGATGAAGGACTGCTGATGTGTGTATGTTTTGATATATACCAAATATAATGCATCAGATGTATGCAAGATTGATTTATTCTGGTTGATTTGACTGCTGTGGAGAGTTGTGTGTAAACTGTACAGATCTGTTCGGATGACGCTGGATTTCTGCTGGACTTCAGATGATGATGATGATGATGATGATGATGATGATGTCATTGATCGTGTGCTGTAGCATTTCATCATTTACTGTGGTAATAAAGTGTCTGAACTGCTGCTTCTGATGTCTTTTGAGGATGATTACAGTGATGATTTTACCGCAGTAATATCTGTCACTGCAATAACTGCTTCTCTTAGAGTTTGTCTTGTTTGCAGATATCTAAACATTCTTAAATCAAGAAGCATTTTATAGACAAGCAAAACATTCAGTCTCGATTTGCAAAATGAAGTGAGTTTTTCCTTAAAACAAGCTAAATAATCTGATAATCAACACAATAATCTTGATTTTCCTTTTGATATAAGATCATTTTGCTGACTCTATTGTCAGATTATTTTGCTTGTTTTAAGGAAAACACTTCATTTTTGGCTAGTCTAGAAAATGCCTCTTGATTTAAAAGTTTTTAGAAATCTGGACTAGAAACAAGACAAAACTCAGCATTTTTAGCAGAGATGCTGTGAAGGATGATCTTTGAGTTTGATTTTAGGATCAGTGGCTGATTTCAGCAATCATCATGGAGATGGAGAAGATCCGCTCAGACAGTAAGTACCAAAATTAATGATCATTTACTTTCAGACAAAAACTCTGAATATCAGTCTATTAACTTTACTATAAAAGATCTAATGGGGTGGCGTAGTGGCTCAATGATGTCGCACTGTGACCTCACAGCAAGAAGGTCGCTGGTTCGAGTCCCTGCTGGGTCAGTTGGCGTTTCTGTGTGGAGTTTGCATGTTCTCCTCATACCTGCCAACATTTGTCTCCGAAAATCTGGGAGACCGGGTGGGGGTAAGTGAGGGGTCTGAATAACACAGCTGAGAACCGGGTTAGTAACTGTACTATGGAGCGGGTTTTGGGTGGCTGCTGCGATCAGATACTATACCAAAGTTGGTGACACGGGGGTGTTACAGACTGTACCAATAAGCTGAGGATTGGGGGTGAAATTAGAGGAGTTTTCCAAAAGATATAAAATGGGAGGGCGGCGGGACATGGGTCTGAAATAGTGTTGGCAGGTATGGTTCTCCCTGTGTTGGTGTGGGTTTTCTCCAGGTGCTCCGGTTTCCCCCACAGTCCAAACACATGCACTATAGGGGAATTGAAGAACTCAATTGGCTGTTGTGTGTGTGTGTGTGTGAATGAGTGTGTATGGGCGTTTCTTAGTACTGGGTTGCATCTGGAAGGGCATCCGCTGTTTAAAACATATGCTGGTATAGTTGGCGGTTCATTCCGCTGTGGTGGCGTCTGATAGATAAAGGGACTAAGGTGAAGGAAAATGAATCAATGAAAGAACTGCAGTCATCATTTCCATAAAGTATTTTCTATTAAATTTAACTAATAAATCTATGTATTAAAAATATAACCCCTTCCAGTGTTGGGGGATATTATATAGAATTAATATGGAAAATACTGGTCATATTTGATTTTTTTTTGGGGGGGGGGGGGGGGGGGGGGGGAATCAGTGGTTTGGAATAGTAATTAATTAATAACAATTATATATATATATATATATATATATATATATATATATATATATATATATATATATATATATATATATATATATATATATATATATATATATATATATATATATATACACACACACATTCATATATTCTTTCTGTTTGTGCACAATAGTAATTAAATATTCTGAAAAATTAAAGTTAACGGCTTAATTTCATATTTATTGAATTAGTATGGAAAATAGTGGTCATATTTGATTTTTTTGAAGGGGAAACATTGGTTTGGAATAGTTATTTATTAATAACAATAATATATATATATATATATATATACATTCATTCTGTTTTGGGGACGATAGTAATTAGATATTCTGAAAAATCAAAGTTAACGCTTGATTTCATATTTATTATTTTTATTTTTTTAACAGAATAATTGATTTATGTAAAATCAGTACTGATGAATATGCAAATTGCCAAACTGCCACTGTGTGTTTGTTGTGCCTGTATGTGTTCGTATGTCATAATATGGTAATGAATATGCTCCGATCGATCGGTTGGAGATCGGTGTTGGTCAATAATCTCATTTCATGACTTGATCAGTACTCACCAGTCTGGCCGATCTCATGAACCGATTGCAGGTGTTTCTTTATGCAATGTTGAACCCAGAAAGTTAAAGTAACTCAAACCGTTTGAGGAGACTGACTGCAACAAACCATTTAACTTCAAAAACCCTAATGAGTGCTGTGAACTTAATCGATTTAAATAACCAAAGCAATTTAAGCACAGCAAAACCCAATAACTCAAGAGAACTCAAACCAACTGAGAACTGTAAAACACTAAGTTAAGGCAACTCAAACCGTTTGAGGACACCGATTGACAAACCATCTGAGTTAAACTAATCTATATGTGTACTGTGAACTTACTCCATTTAAGTTGAAGGTAATGAGGTATTTAATGAACTCATTACCCTCAACACTGAGTTCAAAACTCTTTTCAAATGAGTAGAATTAACTTTCAGTCAATTTTGAGTTAACTGCACTCATTTCAGTTGATAATGTTGACTGTTGAGTTTACGAGCAGAGGAAGATGCACAAGCGCTCCCGCATGTTCTACATGGCCTAAGTCGGAGTAAAATGAATGATTTAGTTTCTGTAAAGTTGCTTCTGGCCATGATATGTTGACACCTAAATGGTTGTAGGAGATGTGTTTAGGGGATTACATACAGCAGCCTTCATTT
>NC_079440.1:1257015-1274515 GCF_903798145.1 Danio aesculapii
GGTGGGCAGAATAATTCAGTTTTCACATTGATGTTAGCTGTTGATCTTTAGGCAGGAAGTGTGTGTGATCTGCTGGCATCTCATTGTGTCTTTAATTTTTGACTCGACTCTTCTATTGAAAGTGCAGTCAGACACACACCAATGTGCCGTTTGTTGCATCATATTCTCTGTCACAACACACTGAAAGATTGACGCTCATCTGCAGTCTGTGCTCATCACTGAACCACACTAATTATACTCCTCATTCATCATACAGGCGTGTGTGTGTGTGTGTGTGTGTGTGTGTGTGTGTGTGTGTGTGTGTGTATATAAGTGTTGGTGTGTAAATGTGTATGTATATTTGTGTGAGTGTGTCCAGGAGTGTGTGAGTGTATATATAGGTGTGTATGTTTAGTAGTGTGTGTGTGTGTAAGTGTTGGTGTGTAAATGTGTATGTATATTTGTGTGAGTGTGTCCAGGAGTGTGTGAGTGTATATATAGGTGTGTATGTTTAGTAGTGTGTGTGTGTGTGTGTGTGTGTGTGTGTGTGTGTGTGTGTGTGTGTGTGTGTGTGTGTGTAAGTGTTGGTGTGTAAATGTGTATGTATGTTTGTGTGAGTGTATCCAGGAGTGTGTGAGTGTATATATAGGCGTGTCTGTTTAGTAGTAGTAGTAGTAGTGTGTGTGTGTGTGTGTGTGTGTGTGTGTGTGTGTGTAAGCATGTGGTTATGTGTGTGTAAGTGTTGGTGTGTAAATGTGTATGAATATTTGTGTGAGTGTGTCCAGGAGTGTGTGAGTGTGTGTGTATATATATATATATATATATATATATAGGCGTGTCTGTTTAGTAGTAGTAGTGTGTGTGTGTGTGTTTGTGTGTATAGTTATGTGAGTGTGTGTGTGTATGGATTTGTGGTGCATGTGTGTAGGTGTTAAATGTGTTTGTGTAGTGTGTGTGTGTGTTCACATTGTAGGTGTGTGTGTAGGTGTTAAATGTGTCTGTGTATTTGTGTATGCAGGTTTGTTTGTACTTATGTGTGTGTGTAGATGTGTGTTTTTGTGTGTGTATGTAGGTGTTTGTGTAACTATATGCGTGTTTATAGGTGTGTGTGTGTGTTTGTATGTAGGTATGTGTTCTGGTCCCACTGGACTCTTTGTGATCAGAGGTTGTGTGTGATCAGCATTTCTTGGCAGAGAGTAAAAGGTTTGAGTGTAAAATCATTTCCACCAACGCTCCACAACACAAGAGCCGAATATTACAGCTCTTCAGCAGCACAAAACACTGCCCCGTGTGTGTGTGTGTGTGTGTGTGTGTGTGTGTGTGTGTGTGTCTGTGTGTGTGTGTGTGTGTGTGTGTGTGATCATGAGCTGAGGACTCTGAGCTTCACATTGGAAAGATTGTTTTAAAGTGTGTTTTTAACATCTAGAAAATACTTCAGGTGTGTTTTAAACTGAAGAGTTATGAATACAGACACAAATATCAAGCATCAAAACACAGACTGACTCACCAATATCACCTGTTAACATCAGTTTATTCATTCATTCATTTTCTTTTCGGCTTGGTCCCTTTTTACTCTTGGGTCGCCACAGTGGAATGAACCGGCAACTTATCCAGCATTGTGTTTTATGCAGCGGATGCCCTTCCAGCTGCAACCCTTCACTGGGAAACCCCCATACATTCTCATTCACTCTCATACACTACGGCCAATTTAGTTCATCAATTCCCCTATAGCGCATGTGTTTGGACTGTGGGGGAAACCAGAGCACCCGGAGGAAACCCACACCAACACGGGGAGAACATGCAAACTCCACACAGAAACACACACTGACCCAGCCGGGACTCGAACCAGCGACCTCCTTGCTGTGAGGCGATCATGCTACCCACTGTGCCACCATGCCGGCATATAGCATTTGTTTACTTATATTAAAAACCACAAAAACATCCACACATTAGTAGATTTGTAGATGAATAAAGGCTTCATAAAAACAGATGAACGAGAAACTAAAATGTTTTGCTGCATTATAATAATATAATATTCACTTATGCATAAAATAAGTTTTTGTATTTTCAGTGACGCTTCACAAAGGAAGCAATACTATAGTAATTTATAGCAAATACTGTAGTGTTCTTAAACCATACTATAGTAAAGTACTTTTATCAATCTGTTGTGGTGATTCTACAGTTGCTAAGGAAACACAACTATAGTAAATAATCTGTTGTGGTGATTCTACAGTTGCTATAACAACACAACAACTATAGTAATTAGTCTGTTGTTGTGATTTTGCAGTTGCTACGGTAACAACAACTATAGTAATTAATCTATTGTAGTGGTTCTACAGTTGCTACGGTAACAACTATAGTAATTAATCTGTTGTAGTGGTTCTACAGTTGCTATGGTAACACAACAACTACAATGATTGTTTTGTTGTGGTGATTCTACAGTTGCTATGGTACCACATAAATATAGTAATTAATCTGTTGTGGTGGTTCTACAGTTGCTATGGTAACACAACTATAGTAATAAATCTGTTGTGGTGGTTCTACAGTTGCTATGGTAACACAACTATAGTAATGAACCTGTTGTGGTGGTACTACAGTTGCTATGGTAACACAACTATAGTAATTAATCTGTTGTGGTGGTTCTACAGTTGCTATGGTAACACAATAACTACAGGAATATAAACAAATGAGCCAGAACTGTAGTTTTCTACAGCTGTAGAGTATATTATACTACAATAGACCACAGTTTACTGTAGTAAAACGAAAGTATGCTACACTATTTATCTGTTCACTGTAGTTTATACTACAGTATGCTCGAGCATTCATTAATAGAGTAGTAAATACTATAGTATAATACACTTTACTATAGTACGGCCCAAGAACACTGTGTTTTCTGATTATTCTGCAGTTCAGTCACCTTCAGTCGCTCTAATCGTCTCGGTCTCGTCTGCATTTGTTTACACACTGAAGCGATCGATGATTATTGATCATGTGACACAGAAGCAGACGCTCAGGATATTAATTGTGTCTTATCTGATCTCCAATGTTTCAACTAAAGCTCTTTTTTTCCCAATCGCTCCGAGTTTGAGTGAAATAAAGCACAAATCCGCCTTTGTGTGTTTCTCACAGTGTTGTCGAGCCGCCGCCGCCGGCTGTTTGTCGAGTGTGAAATTGAAAAGCGTCTCAGGCTCATGTTGATTTTAGACTCAGTAATTGAAATAGTTTGGGAGGTCACAGAGAACTGGAAAATCATCACCATCCATCCTGAAACACACACTTCACCAAGCATTGAGGAAGTCGTTTCAGCTTTTTAAAGTCTTATTTGACCAAACACAAAACAAAATAACAACACAACACAGAAGCACAAAACGCCAAAACACACAACGAAAAACCAGCCCGAGCTCACGAGGAAATGTGAATATGTACGCTCAGAAAAGTAGCTAATTTGTATGAATTTATTTAATTATTTTTAATGAAAACATATTGTAAAATGAGGCGTACAGCCAAACCCCACCCCTAAACCTACTCTCATTCATGGATTAGCTAATCAGAATAAAATATACAAATGAGATTGTATAAATAATATGAATTAACCACTAAATCAAATAGTTACGAATTGTGTGAGATTGCGTTGACAAAAACACATTAACAAAAGTATATATAGAATAAATATAGCTTTTTAAAGTTGTAATTTATCAAACACAAAACAAAACAACACAACACAGTAGCAAAAATAGCCAAACGCACAGCAAAAATTAGCCCGATTACACAAAAAAGTGACTATTTTACATATTGTCAGAAGAGTAGCTAATTTGTACGAATTTATATGAATTGTTTTGAATAAAAACATTTTAAAAGGAGGCGTGTCCTCCAACCCACCCCTAAACCAACCAAATGTGACTATTTGTTCAGAAAAGTAGCTATTTGTATGAATTTATATGACTTCATTTGTATGAACTTGTATTTTAAAAGGAGGCGTGTCCTCAAACCCCATCCCTAAACCCACTCCTTATACAATGATTAACGAATCATACTAAAATATGCAAATGAGAGTGTACAAATTAATACGAATTAGCTACTAAACCAAAAATGTTGACAAAAACACATTATCAAAAGCATACAGTATATAGAATAATAAATATAGCTTTTTAAAGTTGCAGTTTATCAAACACAAAACAAAATATAACACAACACAGTAGCATAAAACGCCGGACACACAATAACCAACCGGAGCTCATGAAGAAACCTGACTATTTTACATATTGTCAGAAAAGTGGATGCTTGTATGAATTTATATGACTTAAATGAAAACGTATCTTAAAAAGTAACCCCAACCGTAAACCTCCCCCTTATACATGGATTAGCAAATCAGACTAAAATATGCAAATGAGATTGTACAAATGAATACGAATTAGCCACTAAATCAGAAAGTTACGAATTGTGTGAGAATGCATTGACAAAATGCATTAACAAAAGTAAATATAGAACACATATAGCTTTTTAAAGTCAAAGTTTATTAAAATAAATAAATACACAGTCGTATAAAATGTCAGACACACAACAAAAACCAGCCGAGCTCACGAGGAATCGTGACTATTTTACGTATGCTCAGAAAAAAGCTCATTTGTATGAATTTATATGACTTCTTTTGTATGAACATGTATTTTAAAAGGAGGCGTGTCCTCAAACCCCACCCCTAAACCTGCTCCTTATGCAAGGATTAGCGAATCAGACTAAAATATGCAAATTAGAGTGTACAAATTAATACGAATTAGCTACTAAACCAAAAATGTACAAATTGCGTGAGATTGCGTTGACAAAAACAGATTAACAAAAGTAAAAATAGAATAAATATAGCTTTTTAAAGTCATAGTTTATCAAATAAAAAATTTAATATACACAGTCGTGTAAAACGTCGGACACACAACAAAAACCAGCCCAAGCTCACGAGGAATCGTGACTATTTTACGTATGCTCAGAAAAAAGCTCATTTGTATGAATTTATATGACTTCGTTTGTATGAACATGTATTTTAAAGGGAGGCGTGTCCTCAAACCCCACCCCTAAACATACTCCTTATTCAAGGATTAGCGAATCAGACAAAAATATGCAAATTAGAGTGTACTAATTTATACGAATTAGCTTATAAACCAAAAATGTACGAATTGCGTGAGATTGCGTTGACAAAAACACATTAACTAAAGTAAACAGTATATAGAATAATAAATATAGCGTTTTTAAACTCACAGCTTATCAAACACAAAACAAAATATAACACAACACAGTAGCACAAAACGTCGGACACGCAACAAAAACCAGCCCGAGCTCACGAGGAAACGTGACTATTTTACGTTTTGTCAGAAAAGTGGATAATTTGTATAAATTTATGACTTGATTCATACGAAAATGTATCTTAAAAAGTAACCCCACCCCTAAACCTAACACTTATTGGTGGATTAGCAAATCAGACTAAAATATGCAAATGAGATTGTACAAATTAATACGAATTAGCTACTAAACCAAAAATGTACAAATTGCATGAGATTGCGTTGACAAAAACAGATTAACAAAAGTGTATATAGAATAAATATAGCTTTTTAAAGTCATAGTTTATCAAATAAAAATAAAATATATACAGTCGTATAAAACGTCTGACACACAACAAAAACCAGCCCAAGCTCACGAGGAAACGTGACTATTTTACGTATGCTCAGAAAAAAGCTTATTTGTATGAAATTATATGACTTCGTTTGTATGAACATGTATTTTAAAAGGAGGCGTGTCCTCAAACCCCACCCCTAAACATACTCCTTATTCAAGGATTAGCGAATCAGACTAAAATATGCAAATTAGAGTGTACTAATTTATACAAATTAGCTACTAAACCAAAAATGTAAGAATTTCGCGAGATTGCATTTACAAAAACAGATTAACAAAAGAAAACAGTACATAGAATAATAAATATAGCTTTTTAAAGTCACAGTTTATCAAACACAAAACAAAATATAAGACAACACAGCAGCATAAAACGTCGGACACGCAACAAAAACCAGCCCGAGCTCACGAGGAAACGTGACTATTTTACGTTTTGTCAGAAAAGTGCCTAATTTGTATAAATTTATGATTTAATTCATACGAAAATGTATCTTAAAAAGTATCCCCACCCCTAAACCTAACACTTATTCGTGGATTAGCAAATCAGACTAAAATAAGCAAATGAGATTGTACAAATTAATATTAACTAGCCACTAAATAAAAAAAAACGAAATGCATAATACTTCGTTGACAAAAATACACATTAACTAAATTAATTAGCCCCCAAATCAAAATTAATCCTGTGATGTGTCTATTGCGCATGCGCAGATTGCTATATCGATGCTAAAACGATATATATCGTGCAGCGATTAGCAGGATTCAGATAATAACGCATTAAGATCTAACAAATGAATTATCACCTTCTTCACAGATTAGCATGAGTCTGCATATTGACATTTTTCCAGGCGTCAGCTCCTCATGTTCAGATGATTTGCTGTGTGTTTATACAGGAATGTATCGTGGCATGAACAGCGGGCACAGATTCATCTCGCTGTGCAAACAGACGCCCACCGACGCCACATCAAACGCTGGCACCGCAACACAAACGGCCATTAGGATTACAGACAGCGAAGCGGATTAGCGTCCGTATGCTAACAGCTGAGACTAAAGCTGCCTGTTCCAGTCAGAGGAAGCCATTCACAAGCGCACCGAGGAAAAGACTTACACACGCATTACTGACAGTTCACCCATTAAGACAACATTTAATGCTCCTGTGAAAATAAAATAAAAACTGTAGATGTTCGTTTTTAGTCTGCTAGTTTTTAGGATATTTATAATCTAGTGTGATAAAACAGTGATAAAATTTGCATATAAAACTGAAATAAACATCCAAAGCGTGACGCTTGTCGCTTCTGTCTAAATGGATCAATGATATTTTTCCTGTCGCCTCATACTTCAGTCTCTCATCAAATCTTCGGACCAATCAAATGCTCTCTAGTATCTAAATGCCCCGCCCCTTTCTTCTCATTGGCTGTTCATTTGATGCACTTGAGGATCAATCACTCTTACATGCACAGCTGTGATAAACTAAACGCTATTGGCTGATTTTTAAAAGGGGGAGGGGCTACTTTAAGTCCCGCCCTCTCTTCATGTTTCAGTTGAGATTAAGTCCAACATTAAATAAAAACTGCACATTTCCAGGCACATCATGGGAACTTTAAATATGTGAAGCTTCAAACCGCATGTAGATCTGTGGGTCTGGAATAACCGTATCTGTCCTCAGGAGCTCACTGTGAGCAGATGGAGAACAATTCGGATCAGTTCATCTTTATCTGTGTGACGTCAGAAAGATGCAGATCTTTGGATCGAGTCTTTTCTGTAGTTTTAGGCTCAGTCCTAAGTGACTCTTCGCAGGGAGTTTGATTGACAGGCAATCCGGCCAATCATAACCAAGATATTCTGTGGCAGAATGAATAAGGAATATATATTCAGATAAAGCTTGAAATCTCTACTTTAATATAAACAAAGTACACTAGAAAACAAATGTTCTCTGGTTTTATAATCTGTATGAACCGAATGTGAGGTACAGTCCATCCTATCAAACGCACAACACATGACAGCAACTACTCGAACACCCACAAACGTGTAAACAAGTCTTTTCTTGAGGAGATTCACAATCAAGACCAAGATGGGAACTACTTCAGAAGAGCAGCATGAAAAAAGACTAGTGTAATTATTATTTAGTGTGGCGGCGCGGTGACGCAGTGGTTAGTGCTGTCGCCTCACAGTAAGAAGGTCACTGGTTCGAGCCTCAGTTCTTCCCGCGTTCGCGTGGGTTTTCTCCAGGTGCTCCGGGCTGGGTCAGTTGGTGTTTCTGTGTGGAGTTTGCATGTTCTCCCCGTGTTGGTGTGAGTTTCCTCCGGGTGCTCCGGTTTCCCCCAGTCCAAACACATGAGTGTGTGTGTGTGTAAATGAGGGTGTATGGGTGTTTCCCAGCACTGGGTTGCAGCTGGAAGGGCATGTGCTGCATAAAACATATCCTGGATAAGTTGGCGGTTGGTGACGCGGTGGCACAGTAGGTAGTGCTGTTGCCTTACAGCAAGAAGGTCACTGGTTCAAGCCTCAGTTCTTCCCGCGTTCGCGTGGGTTTTCTCCAGGTGCTCCGGTCTCCCCCACAGTCCAAACACATGCGGTACTGGTGAATTGGCTAGGCTAAATTGTCTGTAGTCTATGAGTGTGAATGAGTGTGTATGGATGTTTCCCAGAGATGGGTTGCAGCTGGAAGGGCATGGGCTGCGTAAAACATGTACTGGATAAGTTGGCGGTTCATTCCGCTGTGGCGACCCCGGCTTAATAAAGGGACTAAGTCAAAAAGAAAATGAATGAATGAATGAAGTTGGCGGTTCATTCCACTGTGGCGACCCCTGATGAATAAGAGACTAAGCCAAAGAGAAAATGTAAATGAATGAATGAACTAGAAAGCGGAGCTTCATTCGCCATATTAACCGTTACACTTTTGCCCATTCAAAACTATACTCGTGACATGTCTTGTGTACTCTATAGTCTTTAGTTAAGAGCAGTGCACTTCGCTTTTTATGTTACTAGGCAACGACTGTCTTGGTGCTGGAGCGCATAACGTTGAAAACACAAGGTTTGTCAATTCATTCAATTAGCATCAAAGCTTTTACATGCTCACCTTCCGTGTGCATGAATTGAAAACGCAGCTCTATGGTGCGGGTAGCATGGTGGCGCAGTGGTTAGCACTGTGGCCTCACAGCAAGAAGATCGCTGGTTCGAGTCCCAGCTGGGTCAGTTGGTGTTTCTATGTGGAGTTTACATGTTTACATGGAGTTTACAAATTGAGGCGTGGGAATTGATCAACTAAATTGGCCATAGTGTATGAGAGTGTGTGTGAATGAGTGTGTATGGGTGTTTCCCAGTACTGGGTTGTGGCTGGAAGAGAATCCGCTGTGTAAAACATATAGTTGGTGGTTCATTCCGCTGTGGCGACCCCTAATAAATAAGGGACTAAGCTGAAGGAAGTTGAATAAATGAATGCTCTGTGGCGCTTGCAACGTGTGTTAGTGATGATATGATGCTGATGATGTGTGTGTGTGTCTGTGTAGTTGTGGTGTCCCACTTCTTAGGAGAATATTTACATCCTCACCCCATCAAATTTCCAGGTCCAAGGGGAGAGCGAAGGGGTATAACAAAATTGAGATGGGCCATAGTGTCAGTAAAGGCTCTTTTCTGGACTGTTTTCATTCTGAAAGTTTCTGCAGTTTAATGGTGTTGTTTATAATAGGAGATAAAGCAGATCTTTGGTCATGATGAAACCAAACTGAATCCAAGAAGTAAACAAAACTCATGCAGAGAGAGGCTTCAGAGGAGTGTGTGTGTTTGCGCGCGTGTGTGTGTGTGTGTGGCTGATAAGTAATGATGAATTACAGTAGAATGTGCAGCTCTATTATCTAAAGGTCAGGGTGTTAAGCTGCAGGTTTATGGTCTGATTTCCAAGAGCAGCTCATGGCCTTTTCTCATCTCTCTTCTGATCAGTTCTCCCTCATTCTCTGATTTTTCACATGTTTTCAGATTTCTCAACCTTTACATCTGTATTTTTCATCCTCACTAAAGACTAAAATTTCTTCTGTTTTTCTGCCCTTCACAAAGCTCCACAACTGCAGTTATGAAATCAAACTCAATCTGTTGATTTATTCCTATTTTGGGAGGGGAAGACCTGACAAAGAGGAAATATCCAGTGAGCGGCAGTTCTGTGGGCGCAAATGCCTTGTTGATGCCAGAGGTCAGAGGAGAATGGCCAGACTGGTTCCAGCTGATAGAAAGGCAACAGTAACTTAAATAAGCACTCGCTACAGCAGAGGTCTGCAGAAGAGCATCTCTGAACACACAACACGTCCAACCTTGAGGCGGATGGGCTACAGCAGCAGAAGACCACACCGGGTGCCGCTCCTGTCAGCTAAGAACAGGAAACTGAGGCTACAATTCACACAGGCTCACCAAAACTGGACAATAGAAGATTGGAGAAACGTTGCCTGGTCTGATGAGTCTCCATTTCTGCTGCCACATTCAGATGCTCGGCTCACAATTTAGCCTCAACAACATGAAAGCATGGATCCATTCTGCCTTGTATCAGCGGTTCAGGCTGGTGGTGGTGGTGTAAGGGTGTGGGGGAGATTTTCTTGGCACCCTTTCTTGGCTTTCCATTAGTACCAATTGAGCATGGTGTCAACACCACAGCCTACCTGAGTATTATTGCTGACCATCTCCATCCCTTTATGAGCACAGCGTCTCCATCTTCTGATGGCTACTTCCAGCAGGATAACACACCATGTCATAAAGCTCCAATCATCTCAGACTGGTTTCTTGAACGTGACAATGAGTTCACTGTACTCAAATGGCCTCCACAGTCACCAGAGCTCAATCCAATAGAGCACCTTTGGGATGTGGAGGAATGGGAGATTGGCATCATGGATGTGCAGCGAACAAATCTGCAGCAACTGTGTGATGCGATCATGTCAATATGGAGCAAAATCTCTGAGAAACATTTCCTTGCTGAATCTATGCCATGAAGGATTAAGGCAGTTCTGAAGGAGAAATGGGTACCAATCTGATACTAATAAGGTGGCCGGTGAGTGTAGACCTTAAACTAACCCATAGCACTAAACCTAAGCTTCACCAGCATTTAAATCAACCAATAACATTAAACCATTTACTAATCTCAATTGACCCTTAAACCAACCCATACCACTTAACTAGTTTTTAACCAGCTTACGGCATTAAAACAGTCTCTGTACTTACCCAGCCCATACCACTAAACCAGTCCCCTAGCCTAATCAACATTTAAACCAACCCACAGCACTAAAAGAGTCTGTAATTATAGCAATACTGCATGAACATACAGTAATATGCACAATAATTACACGTGGGACGTTTTAAAGATGATGAATGTGTTCAGCAGGAGATCTGAAAATACTGAGAGTTTAATTAAACAGAAGTTTTCACACAGAGCTCTGCAGGATCCTCTTAGTTTTAGATCTTTACAGACTCTCTAAAATAATAATATTCATTCGACAGAAGCTGAACAGGAGTCTTCATCTTAATTTTAACATAACTCTCTGCAGTTTTTATGAACAGGAATGGAGGTCAAATCTGTAAGCCATTAAATGTTTTGCTCCTACAAGAGAAGGACTGTGAGATTAATTTAATTGGCCAGCACAGCAGACACCCAACTACACAGTAAAAGATCACATTTATATTTGATGGAGTGTGTGAGCGCAGTCTTACAGCAGGACTTACACTCTAATGAAATGTGATATGAGGTCAGAATGTGCTGTCACAACACTGGACACATAACAGATCTTAATTCCTCCTGTCAGTTATTTAATCAAGTCTGAGCTTCAGACCGCCAGCGTTCATCTCCACAAATGATGACTGAGCTCTGAGACGGTCCACAGCGCCGCACGTGTGGGATTATTATTGACCATTGAGTCAGATTCCTCTGTGATGAGATGATGCTTGATGCTGATTTGATTCACTGAGTCATCTCTTCCTTCTCTGTAAGTGTCTGTTGATTCTTGATTCTCTCAATTAGATGTTGGTTTGATTCATTGAGTTGATTCATCTTTCTCGAAGATGACTCGATGATGATGCCTAAATCTCACATTGAATTGTCAATGATGTCAAGATCAGTCAACTGATCTTCCTTGATGATGATTCTTAACTCTCTTGTTCAGTGGTTAGTGATGAATCTCATTTCGTTTAGATGTTGGTTTGATTCATTGAGTTGATTCTTCTTCCTCAGTGATGATTCTCAACCTTTTTCTGTTCAGTTGTTGATTTAATGCATTCAATCGACTCAGTCACGATGACTCTGTAGATGCCTGTGATGATGCTTCACTCTCTCATTCAGTTGTTGGTTTGATTCATTGAGTCGACTCTTCTTCAGTAGTGATGATTCTCAACTCTCGTTCTGTTGTTGGTTTGAATAATTGAGTCGACTTATCTCCCTCCATGATGATTCTCAACTCTTTCGTTCAGTTGTTGGTTTGATTAATTGAGTCGACTCTTCTTCCTCAGTGATGGAATTCAACTCTTCGTTTCACTGTGATTTGCATTAATGAGTTCGCTCCTTCTTCCAGTGTGATTTTCAACTCTTAGTTCAACTGTTGATTTGATTCATTGAGTCGACTCCTCTTCCTCAATGATGATTCAACTTTTTTGTTCAGTTAATGGTTTGATTCCTTTAGTCGACTCTTCCTCAGTGACGATTCTCTTTCGTTCATGTATTGGTTTGATTCAATGAGTCGACTCTTCTTCATCAGAGATAAATCTTAATTCAGTTGTTGGTTTGATTCATTTAGTCGACTCTTCTTCCTCAGTGATGAATCTCAACTCTCTTGTTCAGTTGCTGATTTGATTCATTGAGTCGATTCTTCTTCTTCAGTGATGATTCTGAACTCTTTCGTTCAATTGTTGATTTGATTCATTGAGTCGACTCTTCTTCCTCAGTGATGATTCAACTTTTTTGTTCAGTTGTTGGTTTGATTCATTGAGTCAACTCTTCTTCCTCAGTGATAAATCTCAACTCTCTCGCTCAGTTGTTGGTTTGACTCATTGAGTCGACTCATCTCCCTCCGTGACAATTCTTAACTCTTTCATTCAAGAGTGTTTGATTCATTGAGTCGACTCTTCTTTCTCAGTCAGTGATGACTCTGTAGGTGTCTGATGATGCTCGAATCTCTCATCCATTTCTCTTTTGCTCAGTTTTGATGGTCATCATGGCAGCATCATCTGTGGTCGTCCATGGAGACAGTGTTACAGTGTCTGCACATCTGATCTCCTGCTCTGTGGTCCGTCCTGAGAGCCGGATCTCTTAAAACCGCGGCGCTGAATCAATGATGCTCTGGAATGAGAAGTGATGTGTTGAGAATGAACAAATGTGTGTGCGTTCAGCCGTTAAACAGAGCGATTCGTCTCTCTTAGCGAGCAGTCATAGATCTTTAGGGACAGCGCTAAACACATCGCTTCTGCAAAACATGCCTCTGCATTCATACATCATCTGGTTGAAGATCAATCTGCAAAATCAATGTTGAGCATCTTGTTTTATTTCACACTGAGCTCTAGAAATGACTTCTGCTGATGAGATTATTGTGTTGGAGTGGTGTTGCAGTGATGCTCTGGCTCCACCATGTGGACACACACACATACTGACAATCAAAACACAAACATTTATACTCCAGTCACGTGACAATGATTGACGTGTGTCATTCTTCATTAAATATTTCCTCCTTGTATATTAATTATTGTTTTCAACACACAAAGCTGTAAAAATAGCACTACAGTTCATTACTAAAAGATGCAATTTTATATCCTCTATTTATTTGACATTTATTTTCAGCTATTCGAAAAATTTACTTGCAAGGATTTTCTTTGTTATGATTAATTCTGTGAAAATTTTATCATGTAAACTATAAGATGCGTATGCTAAATGTCATATTAAACTAAAATATAGCATCATGCATTCATTTATTCATTTTCCTTCAGCTTAGTCCCTTTTATTCATCAGGGATCGCCACAGTGGAATGAACCGCCAACTATTCCAGTATATGTTTTACATAGTGGATGTCCCTCCAGCTGCAACCCAGTACTGGGAAACACCCATACACACTCATTCTCACACACACACACACACACACTCATACACTATGCCCAATGTAGTTAATTAATTCCCCTATAGCGCATGTGTTTGGACTGTGAGCACCCGGAGGAAACCCACACCAACACGGGGAGAACATGCAAACTCCACACAGAAACACCAACTGACCCAGCTGGGACTCGAACCAGCAACCTTCTTGCTGTGAGGCCACAGTGCTAACCACTGCGCCACCGTGGCATTTCTGTGTGGAGTTTGCATGTTCTCCCCGTGTTGGTGTTTAATATGCATTAAAAAAATTCAGGAAAAAATGTGTTCTATGTATATTCAGACCACGAGTCCACATATATGGACATCATTTTTCTCTCAAAGTACATCATATCAATAGATGAGGCTTAGAGTTTTAATCTAATTAGCTTACAATAAGCCCAAATAGCAAAGAGAAAAAAAAAATGCATGTAAAAACACCTTGGGCCTTAACAGGATAGGGGAATTGATGAACTAAATTGTTGTGTGCGTGAATGAGTGTGTATGGGTGTTTCCCAGTACTGGGTTGCAGCTGGAAGAACATCCGCTGTGTAAAACAAATGTCAGAATAGTTGGCGATTCATTTCGCCGTGGCGACCCCTGATGAATAAAGGGACTAAGCCGAAGGAAAATGAATGAATTATTTATTTATTTCATAGTTTATACTTCTGTACATGCTTATTTTGTTAAATAGGTATTATATTTATTATAAAATACATTACACCTTATTGGCATCCTTTGAATCTAGCAATACCTGTGTCATCCCTGTGTCATGATGCACATTTGTGTCCTGATACGTCACAAAAACTCGCACAGACACACATGTTGGTATTGCTGTGCTTGTTTTATATCCCGGTGAGGACTGAATGCACACAGACACGTGGGGACAAAACTGAGCTCCCCGTGGCTTTGAATCAGACACAATGAAGTATTTTGAAAATGTTAAAATGCAGATTGTTTCCTGATGGGTTGGGTTAGAGGGGTGGGGTCGAATGATTAGTAGTTTTACTTTCTGAAAAACCTCATGATGTCCCCATTTCTAAATAATACAGAGCAAGTCACCACCTTCTTACAATATCTGTGTCATCCCATGTCATTATGCACATTTGTGTCCTGATATGTCACAAAAACTCGTACACATACACACACACACACACACACACGCACGCACAGATGCGGAACAACAAGTCTGAACAAACTCCTGTGCATTACTTCCGAATGTTTGAAACACCTCCGGCCTCCAGCGCCTCCTCCCGCCGCTCAGAGCCGCTCCTCCCGCCAGACCGGAGACTCAGACCGGAGACCGACACCGGAGACCCGCCGCCGCACCGCACCGATGACCGACAACGAGCGAGCGGCCAGAAACCTCAAACACGTCCTGCAGAAACCGGGGAACGGCAGCTGTGCGGACTGCGGAGCCGACAGTGAGTTTCAGTTTACACACACACACTCACTACAACCAGCCGGACTTCAGACATGACCGAACCTGCGCGCGGATAAACACACACACACACACGCACACGGGCGACACTCACCTGAAACACAACGCGCCGCACCACAGCACGAGCTTTAAATAGTCTATTTTAACAGTGTGTTTTAAATAGCTTATAGCTAAATATGCTGTATATTGTTTTAAGCGATGATAGAGTTAATGAAGTCGGCATTGGATATTGTTTTAAATCAGGCGCATACGCTGTGTGTGTGTGTGTGTGTGTGTGTGTGTGTGTCTGTGTGTGTGTTTGAGTACAGGTATAGGTTTACAGGGACGCAAAGTTGTATAATGAATTAGTTGTACTCTATTAAGTTGGTTTGCAGACACACACCTCACGTCTCTGTAATTCAAAATCATTAAAAGTCCAAATTAAAAATCTAAATGTTTTTAAAATCTGTCTAAAATTGTCCACAGGTTTGGGTTTACGTGGTTTTCACTGTATAAAATATATTACGCCTATGGGCAGTGTCCCTGTAAACCATATACAAGAGTGTGTGTGTGTGTGTGTGTGTGTGTTTTGTGAAATCACACTGTAAACAATCTCAATTTACATCAATCAAACTGACTAAAATATTAGCTTAAACTTTGTATAACTTAAACAATTGAGTTGAAACCTGATAAGCGTATTATAATGAGTGAAAGCAACAAAAATATTTTGTCATAATTTAGTTTACAATGCAGGACACAAATGTGTATGTCATGGGGATGATACGATCTGGAGAAGGTGAATTATGAGGACATTGTTGATGTGCCAGTTTTTCAAAAGGCTCATAAATAAAACATAATAAGATTTAATTCTGTTCAGAAAGTAAAACTGCACAGTCTCCTGTAAGGGCTTGGGTTAAAGTTGGTGCAGAGTAATAGAAAATATAGTTTGTACAGTATAAAAACAGTGGAAACCTATATAATGTCCCCACAATTCACAATATAAGAGCAGGTGTGATTTGAGGAAAAGTTTAAAGCAGGTGTACCGTGTTTTACTGTGGTACTGCAGTCGGCCGTGCTGTGAGCTTGTGTTGGACTGCTGAACGGAGATCAGACTCTACTGAAGGTGTGGTTGAGATTTCTTCATGTTTCTTGGAAGAGAGGGAGAGAGTGATATGGGGATGTGGAGACGCAGATGAAGAAACAGGAAGTGTGTGTTTCTGTAAAACGTCTGTCCTCAGATCTGAAATCTAAATCCCCCTTTTCAGGTTGGCTATAGAAGAGGGTCTTTGCTGCGGTGTTGTAGATTAACCGTTTTTGGTTCCCCTGAGAGTGTGTGAGGATCTTATAATAATCTTTGCTCATACTTTATTTGGAGGTGTCATTAATACAGTGTACATATTCATTAAGCTACTGTCATTCATTCATTTTCTTTTCGGCTTAGTCCCTTTATTAATCAAGAGTCGCCACAGCGGAATGAACCGCCAACTTATCCAGCACATGTTTTACGCAGCGGATGCCCATCTCTGGGAAACACCCATACACACTCATTCACACACATAGACTACAGACAATTTAGCTTACCCAATTCACCTGTACCACATGTGTTTGGACTGTGGGGGAAACCGGAGCAGGAAACCGGAGCACGCGAACACAGGGAGAACATGCAAACTCCACACAGAAACGCCAACTGACCCAGCCGGGACTCGAACCAGCGACCTTCTTGCTGAGAGGCGACAGCAATACCTACTGCGCCACTGCGTCGCCCCAAAGACCTCTGAACCTGACGGGATTTTAACACGCAACCTTCTGATCTGGAGTCAGACGCGCTGCCGTTGCCCCCACAAGTTCTCGCCTAAGCTACTGTGCAATAATAAATTCAAATCTTATTTGTCACATACACAGTACAATGTGCAGTGACATGCTTATTATTCATTCATTTTCCTTCGGCTAAGTCTCTTATTTATCAGTGGTCACCACAGCGGAATGAACCGCCAACTATTCCAGCATATGCATTACGCATTACGCAACGGATGCCCTTCCAGCTGAAACTTCCAACCTAGCACTGGGAAATCACTCATTCACACACACACTCATACACTATAGCCAATTTAGTTCATCTATTCCCCTATAGCGCATGTGTTTGGACTGTGGGAGAACATGCAAACACCAACTGACCCAGCCGAGACTCAAACCAGTGACCTCCTTAGTGTGAGGCCACAGTGCCACAGTGCCTCCCCTTTATACTTATTTAACCAATTATATTCATATTGCAGGATGTATCGCAGTAATCCAAATATCACAATGTCAGTATTTTCCAATATCGTGCAGCCTTAATTATAAGGTAAAAAAGCTGACAAGTGTATTTT
>NC_079440.1:1282015-1284165 GCF_903798145.1 Danio aesculapii
GGTGGGGGTAGACGTTAATAAAATACAATACATGGGAAATTTTATAAATAATAGAAATAATTCTCATTAACTTCCGGCCGCAAACGTATCTGATCTAGCAACAGCTGAAAACAAGGGGTATTTCCCAGAATACACCTGCCACAGCGGCAGCATTGCTGAACCCGGAAGTAAGGAGATCCACACATTAGTATTTTTGTCATTATTTTGAATTTTTACAACAAACAAATACATGTTTTAAAGGGCACCTAGATTACCCCTTTTTCAGATTTAATATGAGTGTTTTGCGTCTCCAGAAAGTGTGTGTAGAGTTTCAGCTCAAAACATACATCAGATTATTTATTATATCTTTTATTAAAGGTATACATTTGTGCACTGGGTGGTGGTTTTGGTGTACTGCTCCTTTAAGGCTAGTCCTCCCCGCCCACCATTTCTACGTGCCTTTCTGCGTGCCTTAATCTCCTCCAATGAGGATTTGTTGTATAGCGATGAGTCACACAGAATGTCGTTACAAAATTCACGCACACACACAAATACACACACAGACACAGCGTGGACACGACACGCACACACACAGATACAAAGACACACACACACAGACAAAGCGTGCGCGTTTAGCTTTAGCTTTGCACTCTTTTTGCACGCAAATGTGACAGGCTACAGGTTAATCTCCACTGCTGTATGGATATCTGTTATGTTAATGTACAAAATAAACCGGGATTGAAGCGTCTTCCTTTATAATTGTTCTGACACGCGGCTGTGCTGATGAAGTTAATCTGAAGTGAATCGCTGTACTTCATTACACACATGCTCTGTTTTAAAACATGTTAAACTTGTAAAACTCACTCTTAATCACGTCTGATGATGATTGATGATCACAGAGAGCTGAACAGACCTTTTTATTCCCGGCTGCTTTGCGCTCGTCCTCTCTTGTTGGTATGATTATACACGTGACTACCGGGACATGTTAATGCGCGCAGCTGTCAATCAATATTGGTGGGCGCGGGGACCGCACTCCTTCGTCAAGTTGCGGTCGATCTGAAAACCGCTCCAATTGGTCCACCGTTTTTATGTTGTTAATTAAAAAAAAAAGGACTGGGTGTGTTTATATCACCCCAATATCACTGTCTATACATTATACTTACACACATTTCTGTCCAAACAGCTTGAAAAGTAGATTTTTCACCATAGGTGCCCTTTAATATATTCATAACCACGTTCATGTTTTACCCTCATCCTTTAAAAAAAAAACCCCAAAAGACCCGCTAAATTTCACGATCTATAATCGCTAATCATAACTCCTGTACAGCAGTCCCACAACATTCTGTCTCTCCATGACACTGGAATACCCTGTCAGAAAAGTCTAGTAGCTGGGAATGAGCTGTGTACAGTGTCTGCTGTAATGTTAATGTTGTTTTGGTGTGTTTACATGATGAATATGGCCACTGTGTAAATACACAGTGCTGTTGTGATCATATCGCCACATTAGATCATCATGATAACATGATATATGCCTTCAGTGATTTCCTGAAGATAAATATCAAAAAATAGCACAACTGGAATAACTACAGCAGTCGCCATCGTCTGATCTCACATGAAGCAAGAGATCGCGATGACATCTGATGACGTGTGCAGGTGCTGTAGTGCTGTCCTAGTTCTTAGGGGTAAGTTTTGAAGCCCTTCCCCTTAACACTAGGTTGTAAGGGCCAAGGGGAAGGGGTACAAAAATAGAATTGGGATTGGGTTTTAGTCTCTGATTATAAGAGGTCACAACAGTGGAATGAACCACCAACTATTCCAGCACAAGTTTTACACAGCAAATGCCCTTCCAGCTGCAACCCAGTACTGGGAAACACCCATACACACTCATTCACACTCACACACACTCATACACAACGGCCAATTTAGTTAATCAATTCCCCTATAGCGCATGTGTTTGGTCTGTGGGGGACACCGGAGATCCCGGAACGCCTACTACTTTCTTCCTAAATGAAATGTGTGTTTAACAACTGATCTGGAGGTTTTGTCTCTAATCTGCTTTTGTTTTTGAGGGTCCTGAAGGAGCAGTGGATTCGAGCCAAATACGAGAGGCAGGAGTTCACGGAGGTGGGAAAAAAGCTGATCTATGAGGACGGTACGGGAGTGTTTAATAC